>NW_010178427.1:0-9772 GCF_000695765.1 Mesitornis unicolor | reverse complement strand
CACACATCCAGAGCCTTCTGTGGTCTCCAAGCAACACGGCTTGTCAGGTGATGGAGACAGGATGGTCCATGCAAATGAGCAGACCCAAGTCACACTATGTGCAACCAAGACACGATTCCAGACATCGTCAGAATGGATTAGAATCACAAGGAATGGATGTTCAATGGAGCGACTGATAATTAGTTGGAAGCACATTATTGTAAGTGAATCTCCCTGAAAATATGCTTATTTATTGAATATACTGGCCAACAGCATCCACTAACTGTCCTTTTATTGCCACAAGAAAGTAGGACAATATAGTAGATAAAAGGAGAAGCGCTACCTTAGGTAATCTTTAAAAGCCAAGATAAAATTTTTCAGCTACCCAAGTGGCATTTCTTACTACTGACAGTTATATCATGCAGGAGTTATACCATATTTGTGGAGTCTATGGTTAATGCTACATTTATTTCCCATATGTGGTAAACAGTATTTGAATTAATATTATGTAGCCGATTGATGCCATCTGGTTTACAAGATGGAAGGGATGGGAGACCGAGAGCGCCTTAGAGGACAAGGTGAGCTGTAGGGTGATGTTACTGGAGACAGTCGCAGAGCATTGCCTGTCAAGCCAGCTATGTTGTTTAAGCTTCGAGATTTTTCATAGCCTTGTATGAGAAAATGCACAGACATCAGTTGAATTCAGCCAAAAAAATAGACAAAGACGAACAATACAATGTAATGTAATCCAAGGAGCTATCTGGGACTCAGAGGGAATCTGCCTGCAAAAGAACTCAATGCTGAGATACATTACTAGCAAAATATGTTAATAAATAGATTTATTTACAAATTAATGCAGCTATTCTTTCCCAGAAAATTAAGCAGACCATCACATGAGAGATCTGACTACATCCTATCCTGCACTCAGTGCCACTCTGTTGGCTTCAGCAGGGTTGCACAGAGTGCAAGATAAAGAATCCCAACAGAGTTACTGAGTGAGTTACTGGGCTAAGCATAATCCAAAGCCCATTAAGACAGACTATAAAAACTGTTAGAATCACATAATCTCTGCTAAATCCAATTCATAATAAAGGATGAATTTTCTTTAAAAATAAATAAAACAAAAACCAGGTAAAATTGCATACAGTATCTGTAAATCACTTCTGATGAATGATACTATGGGAAAGAAGCTCCATCTTCAGAAATATTGACCCTAAGACTTTGCATCTAATGTTAAACTATAATAAGATAACAGATTTTGACATATTTGCAAATGCATTCTGACTGGCAAATTTAAAACATCATATTTGTGGTCATTCTTCAACTGACTCAAATGAAATAACCTGTATTAATCCACATAAGCGAATAGTAAATAATTAATCATTAAATGAGGCAATCACATAATGCTTCACAATTTGGAGGGAACATTGCACTTGCAGACATTTCTGTTCACATACTCTGTGAACGCTAGCTACCTACTTTTTGCTACATATAGGCTGTTTTTCACCACGTAGAGGCTATTCTGTAAAACACTGGAAAAGCATTGCTATTCACGGCTTCACTATCTTCATATTCAAGTATTTTCAATAGCACCTGAATGATCCCACTTATGAAGAAAACAATCAGCCCATCGGTCTGGAGAGAGGTATCAGAAAGGAAATACAATGAAGATGAAGCCAGACAGGATCCCACTCCTCAACTACAAGTATAGATGCTTCACTGCAAGCACAAGAAGTCCCTCTGATTTCAGTGGCACTACCTATTCCCTTGAAGATAAGGATGCGCCTCAGCATTTGTCAGGTTAAGTCATTCGGGTATAAATTGCTTACAGTGAAATACTGAGACTTTTCCCATAGAAACTGTAAAACGTCAGTGACAATACAGCCAAACATTACACAGGATGTCACCAGACATTTTTGTCTTATTGATAAAGTTACTGGCTCCTGATCTCCAGATGACAGATAGTTAACAGAGTGTTGTTAATATCTCCAGAAAAAATTGTATCTCAGGTTCTCCCCTAATGACAATCAACGTATTTCTTACCTACTGAGAATTGCACACTGTAAAACTATACTTAAAATAAATGTATAAAGTCATGTCTGCTAAAACTTTGTACAATGTTCTCTCCAGATTGCAATGGCAGGCCAGACTGTGATGCTTCACAGACTTCTCATACATTTCAAAAACAGCCTCCAGTTTCTGAGCTTCTATCAGTATTTACAGAGATTAGAAAGAATCATGTTTGAAAGGGGAATAGAAGGGAAGCATAATGCTAGCGTATATATTTAACCTTCCTGTAAAAATAAATCTTACAAAAAAAAAAAACAACCCAAAAGAATCAGGTAGCTTTTTGGGTTTTTTAAACAGAAACTAGGATACTCTTTATATAAAATATTTTTCCTGCTACCTTTCTAATGATAAAAGCAAAGAACTGATAGGGGAAGATGGTAAAGATGATAAAGAAAACAGTAATTCCTAAAAAATGAAAAACAGATACACAACATGAGTAGAGATAGAAGCATGATCCAAAATCGGCACTTTCCAGATATTTCATTTGGATCAGCTTTGAATCAGTATCATCCTATAGATGGAGTTTAGGTGATAATGCAAAAAAGCCAAGAATAAATGATCATTGAATACAACCAAGAACCAACCAAGGAATAAACCAGACAAGCAGGATGTACCACAAAAAAAGGGGAAAAAAATAAAATGAAAAAGTAATAGACTTGATGTGTGAATCGAATTCAAGTATTAAAAACCATTTGGATGTTACATGAAGAGGTTTTCTGTTTATGAGCTAACTTCCCTACTCTTTATAAAATAAACTTCAAAGACAATGGCTAAACATTTCAGCTTAGACTAAGGTCATCATCAGAGCCAGTCAAAGAGCGTATTTCTCACTGAGAAACTGTCAGTTCTGAACTCAAGCTCCTTTTTTCTAGTAAAAACTATTAAACAATTTTCTCTTTAATCTAGTTTTTGAAATTAAAATATTCACATAGTCTCAGTATAAAAGACATTTTATTGTTATATGAATACGTCTTTAGAAGATAATTGGTAACTTCTTTTATTACTTTTGATCTGTTCTAATTATGATTACTGCCAAGTGGACTGCATTCAAATGTTTATACTAACATTTCTAAAAGAAGTTAAAAAACCTATCTTGCAAGATGCCATGACAATCTGCCTTATTCTGGTGTTCCTGACCTCCTTAAAAGACTGGACCTTTACAATGAAAGATGTTGTGAATAATTCTAGTTGTTGAGAAGACCATGCAAAATACGCACTCAGTGGAAAGCATCCTAAATCTGTACAAAAATATGTTTGCAATGAAGTCCCATTTAATCTAAATATTATATATAGAATATATAAAACACAGGAGCATAGAGACAATCATATTCTTTACAAATACCAAACATATCGAAATCTGGTTGCATATCTGCCTTTGCATGTTCAACCTACTTAGCTCATGCTTTTAAAATACAAAAAAAGCATTTGCAGAATAACCCAAGATAAGTCCTTCAACATCTATGGCAGGCTGGGAGAGCTATGTTTGCTGTATAGAAAGCAAGGGGGTTTTAAAAAAAAAAAAAAAAAGGGGGGGGGGGACAGAAAAATGTCAGCCAAAAATGTTTGTCCAGTGCCACATGGCTACTGCAGATGAACTCTGAGGTGAACAACTGCACATCTGCACTCAGAAATGGGAAACCTGTCAGAATGATACAATTTGCCAAGAAACCAACACAATTCGTAGATAAGGAAATAGCAAGACTTCCACTGGCATTGCTGATTTTGTGTCTATGCCCTGAGGTTAGGTTTCCAGCCACAGCCAGCTGTGGCCTGATGGGATAGCCCCACCATCAGTCACCTGGGTGATACATATAAGGACAGGTTTTGCAAACTCTGCCTGGGGAGCCCAGTTCTACCAAAAAGTGAGTAATCAGATTTGAAGAGGCTGAATAACTAGAAAGGCATTTTTAGCACCTTGCAAGATCAAATATTGTTTATTGTAGTTGTATTCTCATTGGGGTAGACAGTCACCTTTTAGCATTAGTGGTGTGCTACAAGGAGGAAGTATTTTGTGGCATTATAAACTCAAACGTCTTTGAAAGAAATCTAAATAGCATCTCATATTTTACGCTTTTTTGTGTTCAGAAGAAAAATGTTGCTTACGTCTGACATTTCAACCTTTTAAGTGTAATTTATTGGGCTGTAATTTTTGCTAAGTTAAGTGCATACCAAAGTTATTCAATCATTAATTTGTCTTTTAGAATGACAAATGGTATTGAGTGATGAGTGGTTGAATGAGCAAGGTCTGAATTGCAGGCTTTTCCAGTAAAAGTAACAGGCAAATGAAGACACAAGTGAAATGATGGTCCAACATCAAGCACATTCTGTGAAGACTAAAGGAGATGAGTGTTTCTAAAAGGAGAGCAAGAAAAGAATGACTAGGAATAAAGAAAAAAGATACATTGTGAGTACAGTCTTTCCTCTACGAGCATTGTGCACAACATTTTACTCTAAGCTTGCTTTTCACAAGCACATTGCTGAGTAATCTTTTATTATCTAATGAAAGATGTCCATACCTTTCCTGATCCCTCCATCAGTAGTACACGTGTAATCACCTGTTGTCAGTAGGAAACATGTTCCCCCTCTTCTGTTTTTGTCTCTGGTACTAGAGCGTCTGATGGGAGGGAGCCTTTCACCAGGTGAGAGTGGCTGCTCACTTCCTGCACTGTCTTCACCTGATAACACTGGTTAAAGCACCATGCCCATTTACAGACAATAATGAATGAGGAAATGAGACATCACAAAGAGCTTATGCTGAATGCTGGATATTCCCATCACTCAAAAAATAATTATAAGGTAAATCATTAGAAGAAAACAAGATTGCAATCTACCATTAATCAATACAAAATGGCAAAAAGTATATTTTTATTCAAGCACAAATGATCTTTGATTTTCCTGTTCTTTTAAATCTCATATAAAGGTATACTAAATTAACATGAAATAAGAAATAATCAAATCAAGGCTTGGTTAGTTTCCTATTATGGACTGTAACTTTCCAGAATACAGTCAGCTTTGGATATTTCAAACAAGTATTTATTATTTAGGGTATCCTTTTTGCTAAATAAGTGGTCATGTTAGTAATTTTTGCTTAGAATATGTCATTTAGCGTATTTTAAAGACAACTCCACCCCCAGAAGGGTTGAATTTTCAATATTTGGCATTAAAGCCTGTTTAATAACACACTTAACTTTCATTTCTATACTTATCACACTTGCACTGTTGGTCATCATAAGTACCCAGCATTAAATGCTGCCTTTGGTCTGTGTAGTTTATTTTTTCAAACAATAAAACTCTCCTGATTTGGCACTCCCAAAGGACCCTCTTTTAAAATCATCTATTTCAGATTGAGGCTACACTTCTAGAACGACAAAAAAAAATCTCTGCTTAGTGCAGAACATAACAGGTAACGTCATGTTAGTGACTTCAGCTTTACCTTTGCATTTAAACTGGAGTATGTGTTTTTTTGAGCTGGTAATGCAAAGCACTATATTCAGCCTTGAAGTTTTGCACAGAATTACTCGTAACTCTAACTGCATTCTCTACCTGTAGCTGTAAAGCTAGAGTGCACAATATGAGTGGTGGCACTTCTGAAGAGAAAGTTAACATTTTAAAATGCCTTCTTTCTGCATATCTGCTTTCTCTCTACCTTCAAGGATTATAACACCTTGTAAATAAGGCTGCAGACAAAGAAAAGTGTTTCTTTGCTCTGATCACACTGAACCTCCTCCATTCTGGGATACCTTTAGTAGGATCTGATGGTATGAAAAAGTTATTATCATTAACACTTTAAAGATGTCTGAAAGTGGGTATCAGTCAAAGCACTGCAAAACTAACTATATTCCACCCTCAGTGGGAGTCCTTTCAAGGATTTCCATCTTCTTAAATATATTTGGGAAGTTCAAAAAGCTGTGTTAACTTTGTCTGTGAACACTCACTCAGAGACTGAAACCAAGCTTCTTTGAACATAAATGCTATTCAGTAACAGAGCAACAGACCAAAGACGGATACTGTTCAGAGACCAATTTTTCAGACTCTTCTTTTTAAAAAATAAATTTCAATTACTGAATTATGCCAGTTATGGGTGGTTTTGCTCTTATTACGCTTTAACAGGTTTCCAACAGGAGTTTCATGACTGGTATGTGAGCTTTGCAATCAGATTGTGCTTGGCTTAAGTAGGAATACATTCAAGAAACAAACAAAAAATTCCTTGCTACTAGAAATTTTTTTTAAATATACTGAGAGAAAAAATTTACTCTCTAATTTGAAGAGACATGGAATATGTTGCAGTGACTTGGAGGGGCAGAGGCTGTCATTTGATATGCATTTTTTCAATGATTTGCACAAAATATTCCTTATGCGTCATTTGGAACTCTATCAAATAAGGTGATATAAATCATAAAAATCAGCACTAATAATGATGATGTTGCTAGGGGCTGTCATTTTCATTTTTCTTGACAAATTTTACAACAGCTATTCTATTATCATTCAATGAATAGTAAATATCATGCAATGTCTCATCTAACACAGACAAAGGAGGTTCTTCTAGCCAGGGAAGTGGAATGCCAAATGGAAAGAAAGCTAGAAACATAATTTCTTCTCATTTCCTTTGAGTGCTGGGCTTTGGATGTAAAGCACCTGCTCCTTTTAAATGACTGCTTCTTTGTAGAATCTTGCTTAACAGGCCACGATGTGGCACAGGCAAAGCTGACACAAGAGACAGACACTGAGGCAAAACACCATGGAGTCCAACAGCGTGGGACACAGTGGCTGCTCAAATAGTCACAGTCATGCAGGAAAACAAGAAACATCCATACGACGCAACAAACAACAGGCAAAAGAAAAGGTTGATATCAACAGCAGGAAAGCATTCTCAACAGAGCAAGCAAAACTGTATAGACCAGCTACATAGAGGTTTGGGAACAACGCTATTCCTATTTTGTCCTCTATGAGACTGACACACGCAAACACTGGAGGGGAGAAGGGTGGGAGCTACGTCTTCTCCTGGCAGAAAGACTGGCTGCTTTCTGACCCCTACCAAACATACTGGTCTATAAAGTGTTTTCAGAGGACACGCATTTCCAGTGGGATCCTACCTGATGATCTGTTGTGCTCCATCAGCTGGTTGTCCTTGCCCAGGCAGATATCTCCCTGTGTGCTATTGCAGGCCATGTTCAAGTCCGTCTTGCAGAAGGTGGGTGAGCTGGCTTGAGGAGCAGGAGGGATGTGCTTCTTCCGCTTCCTCGGCAGTTTCTGCTTTGCCATGGCCAAGGAGTAGTACATCCCAAAATTGTTAACAATCACAGGCACAGGCATGGCTATGGTGAGCACTCCCGCCAGTGCGCACAAGGCTCCCACCAGCATGCCTGACCAAGTCCGTGGATACATATCCCCATATCCCAGGGTGGTCATGGTGACTACAGCCCACCAGAAGCCGATAGGGATGTTTTTGAACTGTGTGTGTTCACTCGCCGACGGGTCATTAGGCTGGGCTCCCACCCGCTCTGCGTAGTAGATCATGGTGGCAAATATCAAAACACCAAGTGCCAGGAATATTATCAGCAGCAAAAATTCATTGGTGCTGGCTCTCAGAGTGTGGCCCAGCACCCTGAGTCCCACAAAGTGCCGGGTGAGCTTGAAGATTCGCAGGATTCTCACAAACCTTACCACCCTGAGGAAACCAAGCACGTCCTTAGCAGCTTTGGAGGAGAGCCCGCTCAGGCCCACTTCTAGGTAAAAGGGTAGGATGGCCACAAAGTCAATGATGTTCAAGAGGTTTTTGATGAATTCAAGTTTGTTGGGGGAAAAAACAACACGTACTAAAAATTCAAATGTAAACCACACCACGCAGACTCCTTCCACGTATGTCAGAGCAGGATCTGTCTCAATTTCATACTGTAGCACAGTTTCTGTTCCATTGATGACCTGTTCAGTTTTGTTTATGATAGTATTGAAAGCTTCATGTGTTTCCAGGCAAAAGGTTGTGATTGAAACTAGGATGAAGAATAAGGAGGCAAAGGCAATGAACTGAAACAAAAAGAGGGAAAAAAGACATCAGAATCACACAGCTCTTCACATTAATGCTAATAATGCCAGTGATCATTATAAATCTTGTATTGTTTCATCCCCAAGTGATTCACAAATATATATGCATAAAACTTGGCATCTATGCCAGAGGATAGCAGCAGATAGCTCTCACATGTAGGCCAGGAGTCTGGGAGTGAGGAAAGTCTTGGTGATGGCCACCACGACAGGCGGCAGCTCATGCTGAAAGAGGCAATAAATATTTAAATCCATGCTAAATCATCTGAATTCCTTTCAGTTGTCAAAGTACGTTGCAAACAGCCCCCATATGCACCAACTACAGCAAAATTTAAGGCTCTCCACTTCTCTCACAGAGTGGAAAACGTGTCTGACCCTAATGGTCTTGAGATTACAGTTCAGGAATTCACATTTGACATGAAGGCAACCTCAGAGGGTCTTCAAAGGGTCCAGAAACAGATCCAAACACCAGGTTTCCTTTGCATTTTCAAGAACTCACAAACACAGGATATTGACTGATAGAAAATGCCTTCCGTGTTACAGGTAGAGTTGGTTGCACAGCCTGCTATATTCACAGTTATCCATCACTCACACTTTCAAGCAGGACTCAGAGTAAACCCAGCAGAACCTCTCACTCTGCAGTTGGCAAAGTTTTGCTGGTGTGTGAAGATCCACAATCCTGCTATCAAAGTTACAAATCCAGGTGTACTGGTTTCACTGGGATAGAATCATAGATTCAATTCTCAGCTCTGGAAAGACTACAGTACTCAATTCCATGGGAATAAAGTTGATAAGACAGTTTGGTTTAGTTATTGGCTGGCTCTCATATGTAGGTTGCTGTAGTGATCAAGGTCTTTAGCAGTTTCAAGTTTGTCAGGTGCAGAAGCTGGGGGGATCAACAAGCAGAGCAGCTGACCCCAAGCTGGCCAACAAAACTATTCCATACCATAAACATCACATTTTCTATATACTGGGGAGCTTGCTGGCCCTCTCTTTCCTCAATGGCTGCTGTCCCAGGAGGGTCTCGCCCATCGTTCTGAAGCCTCCTCTCCCGCTTGTTGTAACCATCACAGCTTGCGAACACTGTATCAGCTGAGTATAACTCTGTGCACTTTATATTAATACTGAGTTTTATTATTATTATTTTATTAAATCTGTTTCTATTTCAACCCACAGGTCTCCTTTCCTTTTTCTGATTCCCTGCTGTGAGTGGGGAGGAGCCATCAGGTGATAGAACAACTGTCTAAATGACACCACCATGACAATATGAACAAATCACAGAATATTAGGAGTTGGAAGGGATGTCAAAATATCATCCAGTCCAACCACCCTGCCAGAGCAGGATCACCTAAACTAGGTTGCACAGGAATGCGTCCAGGCGGGTTTTGAATGTCTCCAGAGAAGGAGACTCCACAGCCTCTCTGGGCAGCCTGGTCCAGTGCTCTGTAACCCTTACAGTAAAAAAGTTAACCTCCTATGCTCCAGCTTGCTCCCATTTCCCCTTGTCCTGTCATTGGCTGTCACTGAGAAGAGCCTGGCTCCTTCCTCCTGACATTCACCTTTTACAAATTTATAAACATTAATGAGGTCACCCCTCAGTCTCCTCTTCTCCAAGCTAAAGAGACCCAGCATCTTAAGCCGCTCCTCATAAGCGAGATGCTCCACTACCTCAATCATCTTTGTG
>NW_010178426.1:0-319 GCF_000695765.1 Mesitornis unicolor | reverse complement strand
CTAACCCCCCTGCAAGACACTCTTACCGGTAACCAAGGGCTGTAGGAATTGCCACAGTAAAATTCCTAGATGGGTCAAAAAAAATCGAAGACGCAGGACCAGAAGAAAGGGAGCAAATCATCAGACATACCACCAGAAAGTCCATTAGGGATAATGATTAGGAATTGGGATGAAAGGGGCCCCACAAAAGGAAAAAGTAAATTAAAATTGATTCAATATTGTATGATTAAATGGCCGAAGAACCCTTTAAAACCGCATGTCTTTTGGCCTGTGTTCGGATCCTTTGATGACTGGATTTGCCAGGCTTTGAATATATATA
>NW_010178425.1:1815-3756 GCF_000695765.1 Mesitornis unicolor | reverse complement strand
ATAAATAAATATATAAATAAATATATAAATAAATCTCTCCAGATTTCTCTGAAATTGCCAAAAAACAGAGCAGGAGGAGCCTGCAGGAAATGTCCAGCCCAACCTGGAACAGCACAGCGACTGCACAAGCCCTGACCATCACCAGATGTTGGTCTAATTAGAGCGAAAACCTCTGGCGCTCGGGATGCTCCACTCTGAGTGTACCATCACAGTCTAATCCCAAAATTAAATCCCTTTTGCTGCCGTTTGATGGCTGGGAGAGATGCTGGATGGTAGAAAGCCATTAGCACATCCCTCCTTGGTCATCCCTGTGGTTTTGAGCTCTTCCACCCTGGCAGGAGCCCCTTTTTCTCCATAATTATCCTCATTTCTCATTGAAAAGTACCAGGAAATTAGTAAAAAGGGTGTTTGGGGCACTTTGAAATTAGTTTCCTGCACCTGGGTTGTTGTGACCAGGGCTGGGCACCAGTTTGGAGCTGCCACCCATTGCTTACCTCCCTGGTCCTTCCTCCACCGCATCCCCTCCTTCCTCTCCATCACATTGGCCATCACCTTTTCAGTCTGAAAACAGCGTGATACAGACTCAAGAAGCAAAGGAAAAAGATAAGGGCAATATTTTTCCATCGAGCATGAATCTCCTGGGAATTCACCCAGGGGTTTCCTGACTGGGTGGCTGCTGAGCCACATCAGCCATGGGGAGGTCACCCCACAGTGGCTCCAATCCTCATTTTCACTGAAACCAAACCATCTGGTCGCTGGTGGGTCTGGGGTTATTTTAACACCTAAATGGACAAGCAGAGTAAACAAAGAAATTGTTTGAGAGGTGTGAATATAAATGCAAAAATACTGATTTCTCCTTCAGATTTACGAATCTCTGGATGGGAGCCCCGTGCTTTGCCATCGCCAGGTGTGTGGCTGCAGGAGGATGCTGGAGGCATCGAACTGCTGGAGCGGTTTTGAGGAAGGTATTAATGAACTGGTGTTAATGAACTGGTGTTAATGGGCACCCTGATGGCGAGGGGTTGGGTCAGGCAGTGCTGGAGCCGTGCAGGAGCTGGAGCTGGACGGGGTTTTTCTGCATGGGATTTCACTGGGAGCAAAGAACCAAGCTGCAGAGTAACTCCCCGGTGCAGGCAAGATTGTGAACCGCATCGTTTTAATTATGCCAGTGCAAATTTCACTCATTTGGTTAAGCCTGGGAGCTACAGAAAGAGCTATTTCCAGGTGTGCTGCTTTAATTACCGCGTGCCCTACATTAACCGTCACGCAGCCGCGTGGCTGGGGTTTACTGGGCTCCCCGGCTGGGATGGGTTTGCAGCCACTGCGATGGCCCCGCTCTCCTCGGGACACGCACACGGGCTCCGCTTGGGTCGGATAAATGGGTTTTAACCTGATTTTTGCTGTAATCTCCATGTCCACAGGCCCTCAGCACGCAAAGGATAAAACCCCAGCTCCTGCAGGCTGTGGGGCTTCACCGGGCAGCTCCTGCTGGCCACTCTAGGAGTCTGGTGGCCAATGCCACAGAGACAAGTGACCACCCCATCCCAGGACCCTGGAGGAAACCTCCTGGGCCGTGTGTGTTTGCAAAATGGCTTTGTTTGCTTAACTTCTTGCACTTCAGCGCGCAGAGGCACCGCTCAGCAGGCAGGGATGGGGTGACTGTCCCGCTGCCAGCGCCAGCCCTCCTCTGCAGAAATTAGCAGCTTTCGGGTGCTTTATTTGCACTTTCCTTTTCTGAACTTGCCTTAAAAAGATGCAGAAGGGCTCGGTTTGCAAAGAAACAGCATTTCAATGATGTTCTTCCCGGCTCGTCCAGCTCTTAGCCATAGTCTCACTGCCGTAGGAAGCAAGGAGTGTGTGTCATACACGGTGGGACTTTAACTGTAATTCATGGACAGGTATGAAAATGCCAGGATTATGATATATTTTATTCAGCAGGGG
>NW_010178425.1:0-1804 GCF_000695765.1 Mesitornis unicolor | reverse complement strand
GGGTCCGGCAGCGCCTCTTTCCGTGCTGTCTTTGCAGCGGCTTCTGTTTAACCGCTCGGCTCGCAAAATTTATTGAGTCGCCCACGTCTCGCAGTAATTCTCCAGGTTTTCAGATAATCCCAGGAAAAGAGTTAAAACGGAGCCTCTGCCTTCGCCTACATTCGTTGCAGAGCATGTGGGGCCAAAGTCTGGTTTTCCTGACACCCCTGGTAAATCCTGTGGGCTTGGCTGGGAAAATTGCCATCCAGGATGTAAGGGGATACGCTTTGAATTTCGAAATCGTGCCACTGGGAGAGGGGTAGGAGTGGTGCAGGAACTGGGAGACACCAAAATGTGGGTCCCAGCATCACAGTCAGGGGCACAAGGTTTTACCAGTGACAATAACCATCCCCTGGGGTGATACATGGGGAGCCGAGGTTTGGGCCCCTGGATGGGAGGTTTAGGATGCAGGATGCTGCTGGGTTTCATTGCCTGTGGAGCTGTTGCAGTGGGAGGCAAAGGCGCTCCCATGGTCTGTCCATTTTTCATCACCTAACATGGACATGGTGGGGTTTTGCATCTCCCCCCCCGGCAACCCCTTTCCTGTTGCTCCTTCTCTGCTCCCCGTGCTGATATTTCTTCCATCCCTTTCCCAGCAGAGCGAGGTGGACGTTGTGAGATCAAAGGGATGAGGTTTATTTCATTTAAAACCTCATTTTGCTGATATTTCCTGTTAACTTGGGCTGTCACGAGCTCACCTGCCCGCTGGCAGGGCCGGTGCAAACTGATGGCAATGAGACTGTGATTGTCCCATCCAGCTTTGGCGATGGGATGCAGGATGCACTTGGTGCACCCCTCTACTCACCCTATGCCCCTTTTGTGCTGCTGGCATCACTTTCCAGGTGCCCCCTTGCCCGGGGACTGCACCTGGATGGGTTTTGCAAAGCTCTTTTGGGCTTGGGAAGGTGTTTGGGGGTCAGATGGATGAGGCTGGGGGCAGCTGCAAGGGCATCTTGTAAGTGCTTTGGTTGGCAGCTGGAGCTTGTGCCCTAAAATACCTCTCAGATCTGTTCAGGGCCTGGAAGATGGATAAAACCCATTCCAGGAATCACAGCCACCCTGAGGCCATCCCAGCTGGGGCCTCTGGTTGCCCCAAGGGATGCACAGGGGTATTTCTGCAGCTCTGATGTGATGCTGGCAAAGCTCTGACGTGATGCAAGCAAAACATCACCTTGTTTTGGGCAATTGTGGGCTTTCTGCAGGCCTTGGCCTGTGCTGGCAGGGAGGGCTGAGGAACAGAGCATCCTTGACCCACTCCTGAGCCCATCCTCTGTACGCGCTGCTGCCTTCTCCCCAAAAAAGCCTATTTTCTGATATCCCATGAGCTTTTACCATCCCCCTTCAAATGTTGTCCATAGGAGGCAAAGACAGCACTCCAGCCCTTCTGTCCAAGCTCCAGCCCTGCGGCCCGCCCCCCCAGCTCCCTGTGGTGCCCCTCATGCCCACCACTCTCCATACTCAGAGAGTCCTGCCCCAAAATCCTCCCCATCAGCCACGCCAGGGGTGCAGTGGGAGATGCCTGTGAGGATAGTGCAGAGGGATGAGGGTGGAGGGATGCCTAGTGGGATGCAGAGGGAATAGGGGAAGGTGATGCCGGCAGGATGCCCAGGGAGCAGTACCAGGGGGATGCAGGAGGGTGGTGGGGGTGAGTGGGTCATATTGGCTGTCCGGGGGGGGTGCAAGGAGTCAGGGAGGATGCATGAGGATCGGCTGAGGGTGTGCGGGGGTGGATACGGGGGCACAAAGGAGGATGCAGGGGGGTGCA
>NW_010178424.1:0-24125 GCF_000695765.1 Mesitornis unicolor | reverse complement strand
TTAAACAGGCCTGGCCCCAAAACTGAGCCCTAGGCAACACTGCTTGTGACTGGTCGCCTACTGAGTTTAGCTCCATTCACCACAACCCTCTATGCTCGGCCATCCAGTCAGGTTTTGACCCAGGAAAGCGTGTGCCCATCCAAGCCATGCCCAGCCAGCTTCTCCATAAAGTCATAAATCTCGGTGCTGGAGATGGGAGCTTTCTGTTGAAAACGCTTCATAGCCTGCAGAGGAGCTTTAAAACTAATCAAGTTTCTTCCACGCCCCATCCTACTCGTGTATCGCTGCGGGAATCTTTGTGGGTTTCCAGTTGCATCTTATTTACCGGAGTCTGTAATGGCATAATGAGGGTTCTTATTGCTACTTTAATTTAACTGTAGTATCTCCAACAGCATTCAGATGCTTACATTAAAGATGTTGCTTATCAGGGCAAACTTGAACCGCTTAATAGCCTGGGCTAGTTGATAACAGTGCTTAGATAAATACAGGTCTGTGATTTTCTCTCTTGCATTTCAATATCTTCGTAGAAGGAGGTGCATCGCAAAACCTGAAAATTAGGAAGTTCAGAGGAAAAGCAGTCCCTGAAGCACGGCTCTGAAGTGGGAACGTACTGATGAGGCAGAGAGTTCTTGATTTCAACCTGAACTTCTGCACAGATGAATGCAAAGAAAAGCAGATTTACTCTTTGCTTCCCGTACTGGAATCTCCCCTTGTTCCCATCTGTTCTCTGTTTTCGGTCGATCTCTGCATCCCACGAGGTGCAATGCTCTTTGACATCATTTTGCTACATGGGAAATTCGAATTACAGAGGAGTAACACCCTTAAACCAAGGAACAGCAAAATGAGAGGAAACAGTCAGTGGTGATTTAGAGGAAGCTCTTAGGTGGTGGAGAGAGGATGCGAATGAGACCCCCATTGCTTAGGGCATTTTTATTTGGGCTGGACCATGCTGGGGAATGGATGCTGCAGGGAGAAGGCTTTTCCTTCCTTGCTTCAGTCCCTCTCAGCTCTTTTGCTACCTCTTAAATATAATGTTCCTACTGATTTTAGGAACACCATCGTGTTCTTGCTCCAGCTCTGGAGGTATTTTAGCTTAAATGCTATTTTATTGCCTCCAAATACCAAGGGAGAGGGTTCAAGGCTTTGCGGTAGATCCTAGAGAGCATTTGATAGATCCCATATCCTAGCAAGCGTTTGGAGAAGGCTATCAGAAGTCATCACTTCAAGGCATCAAACTCTGGTTTTGGGCAAATTCCTTAGGATAAATGTGTCGAATAAATTTCTTCATCATTATTCCCCAGCCTGGATGGTGTTCGGATGCGTTGTCCTCCAGGTTTTAACAACAGGGAGCTGGATTATTTTTTTTTATTATTTTAAGGCTGCTTCCATCTGCACCCGCTTATAAAAAACCCATCAAAAAAAAGCTATTTACTGGCTGTCAGTTCAGAGAGACGTCAGAAAACAGCTCCGCCACCTCCAGCGATAGCTTCCCAACAGCCACTTAGTGCTGCGACGTGGTGGGTAAGGGGGATGTTAAAACAGCCTGACATCAATCCAGCCAGTTAATCCTGCCGCTTGGTGATGGGGCTACCTGTAATAGCTCCGATGAAGCTGCATGGATGTGCAGAGAGCTTTAAAAAATAAAAAACTCTTGAGTTAAGGCACTTGGATTTTGGGGATTAGCTCCTGCTTTTAGTGCTGCCCTTCCCCAGAAGGTCTGGTTGGTGCTTTTATCACCGCAGTGCTCCAGGTTTCTAGGCAGGAGCTGGACTCTTGTTTCCATCACGATGGATGGAGAGGTGGACCCGGCTCCAAGGACATGAGAAGATACTTTTGCCATCTCTTGTCTGTCTGCTGGTCCCTTGTCACCTGCTGTCCCGCAGCGCTAGGAGAGAAGGGGTCGAGCAGGGAGCGAGAGAAGCCTGGAGATACTTGAGAAGTTCAACCTGGGCTGGTGGAGCAGAGCCGGGAATGCCGGCCTGGATGGGTCCTCTCATCACCACCCCATAAGGTCAGTGGGTGGTTGTTGATCGGCCCAGTAACCCAGCTTTGCCCTCCTCCCGCCCTCCACCACCTCCTGCCAAGCTTGTTCATGGAAAATGTTGATTAACGTCATTCCCGAGGCCGAGCTGGGACCTTGCACCAGTTGCTGCCTCCTCCTTTGCCAGGTCCATGCTAAAGAAGGCTGTGCCCTGCAAACCCCTTCGTCCCTCTCCCGCTCCCTGTGTACATCGGGGCCGTTGAGCCATTTAAGGCTTTGTGGGTCGTTAGCGGCACCTTGAATTTCACCCAGAGCCACCTTGGCAGCCAGGGAGGAGTCCCAGCCACAGGGGCTGCCAGCCGGGCACCGTCCCAGCACTGGGCACCGCTGCCCATCTCCTCTGGGGAACCCCAGAGCTTGGACACCAGGATGGTGACTCCATCACTAGGATGATGACATCCTCTTGAGCACCCGATGGAGCCAGGGGCAGGGTTTCTCCCCAAAGGCTTTTTATGGGTGATCTGAGTTTTCTGTTGTCTCTGTTGGTAAGGACCAGAGGAGGGGTTTTTTTCTCTTTTTATGGGCCAACCTGTGGGCTGGCGGGGGTCCCATGGGGTTATAATTAGCCACCCCCAACAGGTGGAAGGGATCGGATGGCCCCCAGCGTGAGGTCGCACCCTGCAGCCCCGCTTCGGCTTCACCCCGGCTGACACGCGGCAAGCAGCGAAACGCCTCGCTGCTGCAACGCAGCCCCGGGTGTGTTTGCTCTGGCACGCAGGGCAGGAGCAGAAGAGCTGCCGTAAATAAACAGAAAGGGCTTTTCCAGCCATCAAGCCCTGCAGGGAGGCGATCCCAGCCTCACCATCTCAGCCCCGAAACAGCAGTGATGGACGGAAGGAGGGCCGAGCGCTGGGAGTGGCGTGGAAAAGCCATTAGAAACCCGAGCCGGGGACATGGCCCTGGGATTAGTCGCACACGGTTTGTTATCTTTATTAAGTATCTTTTTGCCGTGGAGCCAATAAACGTGGTCCGGTACAACGATGGGCTCAGAGGTCTGTGCTGGGGAGGTGGTGCAATCCCCCTCCTGGCACCCAGTTGGGGCCGTGGCACTGGCACCCAGCAGGGATTTGTAACTGGTCCATGGGGTGCTGCGTTTTTTGGCTTTTCCCCAAAATAGCATCAATACTGGCTGCGAGGGTGATGCATGCAAGCAACCTTTTGAGGCCAGGGCTCTTTCTTCCTGCTTTTCCCCTTCTCAAGTCCATTTTGTGCAGGGAACTGCTATACAGGAGTGCATCTCACACCCTTGGGCAGAGGCTCTGAAGAGCTGCTACCTTGCCAATAATTAGCAGGAACCGTCTTAAGGTGGGCTCATAATTAATAGGAGGTTTGTAAGTTATCACTGTCATCGTGTGGATGGAGATCTGGAGGTGATGGTGGACTAGAAACTTTCCAGCGTGCGGTAGATCTGGTGTAGCATCAGGCCAACTTGCCATCATGTGAGATCGGTGCCGTTGAACTCCAGCTGGCCCCAGCTATAAGGACGATTCGGGGACTATTTCATGTTTATATCAGTCAGAAAATTGATGACGCAGCTTGAGAGTCCATCTCACCCTGTTTTGCTGCCCGTTATCCTATGAAACATGAGATCCTGAGTTATTGCTCTTGCTTTCCTTGGGATTCACTTGTCCCAGCAAAGTGGGACCCATGGCAGGGGAGTTGAACAAGACGATCATGAAAGGTCCCTTCTCACACAAACCATTCAGTGATTCTATGGCCCCATGAAAAATAGGATTTTGGAGTAATGACAGAGCCTGGGTGCCATTTAGAGATGATTCTACTTTCAGGTTGACTTGTTGACTTACTTGCCATCAAAGCTCCTTCAAACAAAGGGGGAAAGTCATAGGAACTGGTTTTTTAAAATGGATTTTCAGGGGAAAAGTGGTGCTGTCGCTGCACTGTCCCCCCTGTGGAGCCAGTATCTGTGTGTCCATCCAGATTCTCAGCCCTCCTGCTGCTCAGCGCCATCCCCGACCTCCAGCAGATGAGCTCCTTGCTCCGCTGACGACTTCAGCGATCAGCCCCGGGCAGCAGAGATGCTGAACCCTTCTGCCCTTTGAAGGAGAGAGCTCCAAAGGCTCAGCAGGGCGGCCGCTTCATCCCAAAGGTCAGCGCGGGAATCTGCTCCTGTGCCCCCAAAGTCGAGTTGCATCAAAGGGCAGGAGTTTACCTTACATCCCGCTTCGTCGGGAAGATGGGTTTTTATAAACAACTGAATGATGACACTGAAACCCTTGCTGTGTTTCTCTTCCCATGGATTTGTCCTGTTTTCCCCCAGACCCATGCAAAACCTAGTTATGGTTGGATTCGATGATCTTAAATGTCTTTTCTGCCCGAATTATTCTAGGATTATATGAAAATTTGAGCTTCTGTGCTGTCCTGTAACCAAGATTTGTGGTGTGGGCATCCAAGCGTGGAAGGACCCATGTAGGAAAGAAGAGGGCAGTGTCTTTGCTTATGGAGATGGTGAAGAAGTGAATGGATCTTGGTATTGCAAACCCTCTGTTGCACCATGTGTGTTGGATCATGTCTTGCTGTGGGTGTCATGATGTGGTACATGCCTGCACTCCTAGCAAGACCCAAGCTTGATGGGGTAGGAGGGAGAATCCTGGGTGGGAATGGGTTCCCTGGACATCATGGGGCTGAGCAAAGCTCCAGGACCTGCTCCCATCCTGCATCCCTTGAGATACATTGGGATGAGCTCTCTGGATCGCTGGGTGTTGGGAACAGTTGGAGATGAGGGAGATGCTTCTCCCTTCCCCTAACTCAGCCACCCAGATTGAAACCACACACAAAGGTGTCTTTTCTGCCCTGCCTTCATCTCTTCCTGCCTTTCTTGCTGCCAAAAAGTGCGGTCTCAGCAGAAAGCCTTGTCCGGGGGAAGCTGTGGAGCATTGCTGACATCTCAGGGACAGCTGCTGGAAGCCACCAAAATGCCTGACTGGGAGCACAGAAGTGCTTTTAGGGGTGAACATCTTGATACCATTGTTTTGCCATGGCCATACCAAGCCTCCCTGGACAGGAAAGCATTGGCCAAGCTCCTTTCGAAGCCCCAGCCAGAGCTGATTGAGCTCCAGCCCTGGGCCACCTGCATCAGGAGCATGGTCCAGGCAGCACTCCCAAAATAAGGATTTTATTCCTGCTCTTCCCTGCTTCTTTCCACATCTCAAGCATGTCTGGGACAAGAAAACCCTTTGTCTTCACTAAAACCAGCTTCTCCAGCCCAGTTAACTTCTTTGGGACCTCTCAGCATCACCACCTTGGTGACAGATCATTGCTGTTAAGACTTTTGGTGGGTCTGTAAAGTCAGGCACTTGGAAAGCTGCAGCATCTCCCAGAGGAAAGTATTATTTTTAATAGTATTTGGTATTATTTTTAATAATATTTTAGCATAGAATAGCATTTTGATACGGAGTAGGAAGCACCAAAACATCCTTCTCTTCCTTTAGCAACGTGTTGGTGCCACCTGAAGGAGCCCAGCTCTGGGATCCTGTGCTCCCCACGAGGTTTTCGTGACCTTTCCTAATGTGGCTCTCTTTTTCCTTCGCAGTGCAAGAAGAAGCACACGCTGGTTTGCCACGACTTTGCCAAGAAAGGCATCTGCCCCAGAGGCACCCGCTGCAAGCTGCTGCACCCACAGAAGCGCCACTCAAGAAAAGCAGAAGATGGGGACTGTAGTGACCTCCCCCCCAAGTGGAGACGGGTCCAGGAGGAGATGGGCAGGTACGAAAGAGCAGAAGAAACTCGCTTTGCTGCTCTTAGATGGTTTTCTTCCCAGTATGCTCTAGATGTTTCCTCTTCCACACTTGTATCCATCTCTCTGCTGGTTTATTTTAAGATGCTGCTGATGTGGGTCACTGTGGTGTCTTCTTGATAGAGCCACCATGGGCAGGGTTCATGCTTGAGGGAGAGGTCCTCAGCGGTCCAGAGTGTGGATATCTTCGCCCTTAGAAATGTGCCACCCAGGTCTTCATCACCTCCAGGTATCTCTGAGGCTTTTGTAGACCTTCCTCCTGGGAGATGGAGGTGGCCTGATGGAGACTCTACCATCAAAAGTGGGTAAAGCTCATCCATACCTCTATGGGAAACTGGAAACCAGCATCCCTTTTCCTCTCTCTTCCTCAAATCCGTGGTGGAAAGCAGAGCTGAGCCCTCAGCGTGGCGTGGAGGGCCTTAACTGGACTCACTGCCAGAAGAAGCAGAGATGGAGATGGATGTGGAGATACAATAGATTTTGTAAAGTGGCCTGATGGAGACTCTACCATCAAAAGTGGGTAAAGCTCATCCATAGCTCTATGGGAAACGAAACCAGCATCCCTTTTCCTCTCTCTTCCTCAAATCCGTGGTGGAAAGCAGAGCTGAGCCCTCAGCGTGGCATGGAGGGCCTTTGTAAAGCCTTTTGATGCTGGGCTGGTTTCTTGGTTAATCCTTGGAAGCTCTCTGAGCTCTCTTTGGGCAAAGACGATGCTTTTGGGTGCTGGGATGGAGCCTACAGGTTAGGAACACGTTGGTCCTTGTCCCTGCAGGGAGATTTTCTTGAGCTTGGCACACCCTTGCCTTTCTCTGCCCTCACCCCCAAGTCCTACCTGCAAAACTATTACATCCCAACATAATTAAATTTAAAAGCCAAAGTCTAAAAATCCCAATTAGTGGGAGGAGAAAATCCCAGCTTAGATCCTCGACTCCTCCACAGCCCTTTGCAGTGGGACATGGGGGTGAAGGTGGGATGGGAACTGGGCAACGTGGAAGCTGTGTCCATGCTCTTGCCTGGTCCTGGGCCTCATCCTGGCCCTGCCTTGTAAGGTAGCAGAGGGGGACAAGTGCTCAACAGGCTCTGAACTTATCCCAGATGACAGAAGAGCCTTGGAATGATACCCAGCTCACATCCCCGGTGTGAATGAGGTGTAAAATAGCGCCTTGCTCTTTTTAGGTAAGGTGGCTGGGTGGTGGGGAGGCACCCTCCTGCTGTCCCAGGCCTGGCTCGTGGCATCCTCTGCGGGGAAGGGAGCACACCCAAGCTTGGAAGCTGCTCGGGAGGGTTTATTTCTCCCTTATTGGCACCGTCATCGGAGATGTCGAAGGAGATGAAGTGTCATGTTAGCTGAGCTTGGAGCAGGGTGGCAGAGTTGGGGCTGAGCCAAGCTCAGCGGTGCATCTCCAAGCCATCCCTGCTCCCCATGCCTTCCATCTCCCTTCTCCTCTCCTCTCTCTGCCCAGCCAGGACCTGAAGACCTTCACAAGCCTCTGAGAGCTGCAGGGAAATGCAGGGCAGGGAATCCAGCTGGGGAGGGAGAAACTCGGGCTGAATCCAAGCTGGCTCCTGGGAAGTTGGAGATACTTGACAACTTGGTTGGAGATACGGGATAACCTGGGATGCCTCCATGTGCTGCTCTGGTGGTTCATCCCAGCCTCTTCCATTGCACAAGATGTTGCCAAGAGGGATCATTTTATTTTTCCTTATTATTTTTTGCCTCCTGCAGAAAAGGTCCAGCTCAGCTCCACGATGATGGGGAAATGCCCGGACCCTCCAGCGCTGAGCAAGAGGTGAAGTTTTGGAAAGAGGCGGATAACTCATCGACCAACTGGCTGCGAAAGCTGCCGTCCTTCATCTCCCTCCAGTCCTCAGCATCTCCTGGGGACCAGGTCTGCAAAGTGGAGAAAGAGGAGGATGAGTCGGAGGATGAGCCAGGTAGGAAGCACTTGCTCTGCTTTTGCTCACGTGTGCTCCAAGCTGCTCTGATTCACGGAGCAGAAGAGTTATTGCCCCACAGCTCTCCATGGGTTTTGATGGGATCGGTGTAACCAGTTACACTGGGAGCTCAAACTGGGATTTGCATCTGTGGTCACGCAGAGGCGTGAGCCCCCGGCTCTGCTCCCGAAACCATGAAGTAGGATTTATCCCCATCTTTTATCATCGGCTCCTTCTTCCTTATCCTCTAAATTATCTGATGATGAATCCAGTCTTGTTCCTGTGATGGAGCCGCAGCGGTTCCTGCTAGGAGGGTGTTTCAGAGTGATGCAGTGATGCTCTGCCTTATCTCCAGACCTACAGCAGGACCTCTGGACCACCCATCGCACGTGTTTCCCAGTGGGAAATAGCCTCAAAGCTTTGAAATCAAAACAGTCCTTGGGGCAGGTGGGATGGGGGATTTGCAGATTGCAAGTCTGAAGGAAGAGCTGTGTTAGTCTGAGATGATCTTGCTTTTTTATCAAAAGGCAGGGCAACAGGCTTTAGAAATCAGTAAATTTTTGGAAAACGCAGTTTTAGGATGAGTAAAACTTCTTACGAGCTCCACCATGTGAGAGCAAACAGCTTCTGCCTCAACTTTTTATTAATTTATTTGTTGAAAAGTTCAGGGCAATGTTTCAGCTGTTTGAAACTGAGGTGACTGCGGGGGTTGGAAAAAAGCAGGGGAAAATTGTTGAAGCAATGAGAGGAAACATCTTCATGTCTCTGCAAAGCGGCTTGTGGTGGAGGTCGGCTGCATTTCTGCTTCTTCAATGTTTTCCTTGGTTCCTCCTCTCCTAATTCAGCTCCTACACTGGAAAATCCCTTAATGACCAGCAGCTCTGCAGGAAGGGACAGGACTTTGGGGCTCTCTGGGGATGCATCTGCAGGAGCGGAGGTGATGGAGATGGTGAGGCAGGAATCGTGCCTCATCCTTCCCAGCACCGGGTGGGAGGTTTTTGGCTGGATGATGCTTCACGCTTTCCTTTTCATCTCCCGTCATTCACTGGAGGGAAGTGCAGCAGCAGCATCTCCTGAGATGGAGAAAGGGAGACAGCACCTGGCGCAGAAATCAAAGTATTTTGTGGTGGTGATGATGAAATCCCCATCGCCAGCTTGGCTGGCACAAAATGTGGCTCAGTGTGAACCGAAGGGCTGGAGAAACCGACTGTGCATCCCTCCCGATCTTCAATCCTGTGCTTCTTCCGACCGAGCATGCAGCCAGAGCAGGGTCCCACCAGGAGAAGGGATGAGTCTGGCACCGAAAGCCAGGCTGGGGCATTTGCCTGATCATCCGTAAGCGAGTGCTGAGGATCTGCGAGGCTTTGCCTGGCTCAACCACAAAGTGCTTCGAGCCGGGGAAGGCTGAGATGCCTTAACGCTGTCAGAAGGAAAATTCCCAGGATTAACAACATATTCCTGAAGTCACAGGCGAGTGAACCGCAGCGCGGTGGAGACAGCGAGGGACCATTTCGGCTGGGAAAGCTCCTCTCTGCGACGTGAGGTGAAGCGCTCGGCCTCCCTTTCCAGGGATTTCTTCCCCTCACGCGCCTCCCTCCTTCCCTCTCCTTGGCCCTGGTTCAACTCCCTTTTGATCTCGGCGGCGGGGCCAGGGAAGCATTCCCAAAGCAGCAGCTTAATCGGGTTTTTATATCTCTGCGATGAAGAAGGAGCAATTAATCCGCGGACAAGAAAGCTGTTGAAACGCCCTGGATTGCACTTGGCAGCCTGGAGTAACTCGGTCGAGAGGGCAGAGGCATCATCCTGGCAGCAACAGCATCCTTTTCCTCTTGACTCTGGTTTGGACATTTGGGGGAGGATAATTTCCAGGCGTTTTGGGTAGGAGGATGAGTAGAAGGAGCTGGTTTGATCCAGGGATATCTGGAGAAAGGCTGTGGGGAGCTGACGGGTACAGGTTTGGGATGCGCATCCCTCCGTGCTCCTTCGTCTTTGTCCGGGGACCATGTGGCATCGGCAAAGCAGATGCTGGAGGATCCATAGGAAAGGAAAACCAGGCAGGAATTGCAGATGGCTGTAAAATCATCTGATGATGAAGCAATTTCCCTGCCAAAGGGATGCAGCGATCGCACGTGGTGAGTCCAGGGGTGTGAATGCTCTTTGATGCCTGGGTTTGCCCGTGTCTGGCACTGAGGTGCGCTCAGTAATTAAAATCTCATCTCAGCATGCAAACGAAGGGATCTGGGGGCGTAGCAGCAGCTGGGGAACCCCATAACAGGAGAAAAGTAGCTCTGACCACTCACAAGCCATCATCTCAGGAGAGCACAGGATGAGGCCATTGATGCTGCTAAAGGACCAAATGCTTTGTGGTGGCCAAATCACGAGGACTGGTGCTTATGATCAAGCACTGGAAGGGGCTGCCCAGGGAAGTGATGGAGGCCCCATCCCTGGAGGGGGTCAAAAACGTGTGGATGTGGCACTTTGGGACATGGTTTAGTGGCCATGGTGGGGTAGGGTTGACGGTTGAACTTGATGATCTCAGAGGGCTTTTCCAACTGTAATAATTCTATGGTTATGAGCTTGAGGTGCTGAGTGGGTGGTCAGGATGAGTCCTTTCATAGCTCTGGGTAGCAGCTGGTGCCTGTGATGGAGTTTGGGGGTCTGCACCTTCCCCACTGCAGCCTTTGTACCAAGGATAATGTTGGGTTTCTGCTTGTAAAGCCTGAAGGTGACACATAAATTGGTGGGGTAGTAAATAAGGAGGAGGACAGGTTGTTATTACGGACTGATCTGAAATGCTTGGTTAAACGGTCACAATTTGAGAAAAATGTCTTTTTTAATACCGGTAAATGCAGGAAGAATGAAGAAAAACACTGACTCTGTGTGCAGGAAGGGATGGAGTGGGGGTTTGGAGATGGCCTTTAATGACCAGCGTGGACAGCAGCATCAGCTTGTGAGGTCTCGGTGGGGATCTGAAGCCTCTGGCATTGGGATTTAGGAAAAGGGGGCTGGAAAGGAGGAATGTGGTCTGCACTTGTGTTGTTGAGCCTGCTGCTGTCCTCCCAGGCTGCAGGGCCTTGTCATTTGGGGTCAGAGGAGTAATTTGAGGGCATTGGTGCTTCCAAGCATCCTCCAAAAAGCCCACCCATGCCGCATGGGGAGAGTAAATCACTTCCAGCCAAGCGTCCCTGTTGGGAAGGGTGGGCTTGGTGGCATCCCAGCCTTCACCTCCTTGTGTTCTCTATCCAAGAGGGCAGAGCCGGAGGGAGCACGGGCTCCCCTACCCCTCTGACACCCGTTTGCAGGTAATGGGCTTTTCCATATTTCACCTTCCAGTTAAATAGCCTGCGCTGGAGCCTAACTGGCCTCCCCGCGCTAATTGTAAGCAAGCGCACCAATGCAAACCATTCCAATCGAGTGCTAATTTAATTAGAAAGCACCCATTTTAGTTAATTTGTTCGAGAAGATCACTGAAAACTCCTGGAGAGAACAGATGTTCCCCTCTCCCCCGATGAACATTCAGGGGTTTGTAAATGGCTCCACTCAGCCTTGTTTAGGAGAGAAAAGAGGATTTTATAGCTGCAAACGACCCTTTCTGTAAACATTTTACAGCTCTCTGCACGTTTGAGTGACGATAAACCCCTAGCAACTCGGCGGGCTGCAAATTTGCGACCATACGGCTATCATTTTATTGTCATATTTCACGGTCGTAACGTTAATGGAAGATGCTCGCTACAGTCTTTTTTAACGGCTCCGCTGAGCACACTCAAAACGCTTTGGCTTTGGAGGAATTCGTGGAGGTGGAGCGCTTCTGGGTTTGTTTACAGCGTTCACTTCTGAAGGAATAACTTTGGAAATGCAAATCTTTCCCCCCCCTTTTTCCACTGGGTTGGACCCGTGCTTCAGAGCTGCCTCCAATAGGGCATGAGTCTGCAGGGATGGGCAACCTCTTGGTGCTGGATTCTGGTACGACCATCTCCAGCTCTTGGATTTTAAGAGAAAGCCGGTGCTGCCAACCCTCTGCGTGGATGCAACCGGTCCCACTTATCACAGAATCACAGAACATGAGG
Organism: Mesitornis unicolor; assembly: GCF_000695765.1. Classification (NCBI taxonomy): domain Eukaryota; kingdom Metazoa; phylum Chordata; class Aves; order Mesitornithiformes; family Mesitornithidae; genus Mesitornis; species Mesitornis unicolor. The sequence goes on along the minus strand of NW_010178424.1, from coordinate 12,328 downwards.
AGTTGGAAGGGACCTCAAAAGCTCATCCAGTCCAACCCCCCTGCCAGAGCAGGATCACCCAGACCAGGTCACACAGGAACACGTCCAGGCAGGTTTTGAATGTCTGCAGAGAAGGAGACTCCACAACCTCTCTGGGCAGCCTGGGCCATGCTCTGGCACCCTCACACTAAAGAAGTTTTTCCTCATGTTCAGGTTGAACCTCCTATGCTCCAGCTTGCTCCCATTGCCCCTTGTCCTGTCATTGGACATCCCAGAGCAGAGCCTGGCTCCTTCCTCCTGACACTCACCCTTTCCAAATTGATCCCCATGAATGAGGTCACCCCTCAGTCTCCTCTGCTCCAAGCTCAAGAGCCCCAGCTCCCTCAGCCACTCCTCATCAGGGAGATGCTCCACTCCCTCCATCATCTTTGTGGCTCTGCTGGACTCTTTCAAGCAGTTCCTGTCCTTGAACTGAGGGCCCAGAACTGAACACAATATTGCAGATGTGGTGTGAGCAGGGCAGAGCAGAGGGGCAGGAGAACCTCTCTGCCCTACAACCACCCCTTCTCATGCACCCCAGGATGGCGTTGGCCTTCTTGGCCACAAGGGCACATTGCTGGCTCATGGTCATCCTGCTGTCCATCAACATCCCCAGGGCCTTTTCTGCCTGGCAGTTTTCCAGCCACTCGTCCCCAAGCCTGGCTTATGTGCACCAGGGATCCCATGGGGTCTCCACCAATGCAGCTTCCCCTTTAATGATGCTTCTGCCACCAGCTCTTTGATCCAAAACTTATTTTGGCAGCCAGGTGAGGCAACCAACCCTTTTGATTGGTGTGAGCCAGCGGCAGAAGATGCCCTGGAGCCTTCCAGAGAACATCTGCATGGTTGGGGGTGGAGGGCTAGGATACAAGGAGGTTGTCCTGGGATAACAGGAGCCAGCATCTGCTGCCAGCTTTGACTGCAGCAGAACTTTGCTCTTCTTGGTAGGGTCATGGAGGAAACGTTTTTGTGGATAAAATGCAGGGAACTGGTTTCTCTGCGTGGTGACAAACATGTCCTTGTACATCCTGTGCTCCAACCCCAAACAACTGGTGGCCTCCAGTGAACTCGCTCCATTATGTCCAGTGTGTCTGTGTCCTTCTGTACTGGGGAGCCTGCAGAGCTCCAGGGGTGGTTTTGCAACTGTTGGATGTTTTCACAGCGTTGCCAAATTAGCCCGATCCTGAAAAGCATCATTAATGAAGCATTTAGTGTGGATCTCAGTGCTGAACTCAGATGTCTTCATGATAAATCTGAAGGCTTTTATTTATCCAAGGGACGAATTTTTTATATAGTTACCTTATATTGATCCATTATCCCTTGTGTGCCTCCACCAAGTGTCTGGCTCCAACTTCAACTACCTTTAGGTAACTAAAGACAATTATTTGAGCACAGTTGAAGGTATTTCAAGACAACAACTCCTCATTAATCTTCTCCAGGCCCCCTACTTCTGTCTTTTCCATCCCATTTACCTTCAGGAGGGATATGAGCTGCCTTGGACTGATCTGAGGATCTTGTGTGGGAGACAGAGGTCTTGGCCTTCCTGGTGGGTGTTGTTGCTTCTTTTTGGAAAGAGCCTTGGCCATGATGAAGTCCTGGGCCAACGGCTGCATCTGCAGCTGGTCCACCTCCACGGCCTGTTCTTTGAGTGGGACCTTATCCATGGCCTCATCTTTGGATGGGACCACATCCATGGCCTCTGGATCTCCCATGAATCGACTGAGGGAAGCTGTTCTGTCCCACACAGTCTTCCCAGCCTTTCTGCTCCTCCTCTATATATTCTTCCTCCAGGTTCTCTCCACTGACTTGTCACTGACAGCACCCCCTTTCTGAGCAGGGTCCTGATGGGTCTCCCCCACTGCTGATAGAGGTGTTATGGCCAACTCTTATCAGAGAGAGATATCTTATCTTGGTTACTGGGATAGAGCTCTCTTCCCCAGAGTCTGGCCTAGGTGCTGGAGAAGCTCTTTCCTGAGCCTCCCAACTTTTGAGGAACCTGCTTGAAGGTCTTGGTGCATCACCCACAGGTTAGCAATGGTTCCTTGACTCTTTGCTGTTCCCCTGGCTGCTCCAGGGTTAAGAAACCCAGCAATCAGTGGACCATTTAATAAGAGCTGTGGGACAGTGAGGTGGCTGGTGACATCTCAGGGCTGCTGTGATGTGTGCATGGTTTGGTCACCCACCAGGTTGGGAAGAGTGAGGGGGTCCATGAGCTGAAGTCTGCTTTGCCTCAGGTTATCCCCATGTGGCCTTTCACTTGTGGAGAGCCAGGTGGTTCTGTGGGCTGCTCCTGGTCCCCTCATGGGTTCCTTGAGCAGATCAGGCTGATAGGAGATAGGTGCAGATCATCTGAGCTCTTTGGTTACGGTAATTTTAGCATCTGCTGGCAAAAGCAGAAACAGAAATCTTTATGCAGGAACGGAGGTTTTAGCAGGACGGTGGTGTTTCACAGCTGTGTGCCTCAGTTTCCCCATGTGCCCTGTTCTCCTAATTAGGAAAAGCTCTGGAGCTTTAGTGGTGGTTTGCAGGTGGCTTGGGGAGCTATGCTGTGGCTTTGGCAGCCGATCGACTCCGGATCCACTTACCAGGACCTTTTCCTCAGTCCCCATGAAGATGTCACCAGTGTGTATATAGCCACACTGTGGTTGTCTTCCCTCCCCTGCTCCCCTGGGCCATTTTCAGGTTCAAGTCTAGCCCTTAGGATCATAGAGTGGAAGGGATCTGGGGAGATCATCAAGTCCAACCTCCAGCTTAAACCTGTCCAACCTCGACAGTAAGGTCCAGCTCATCATGTCTCTGCTGATGACAACTGGGAAGTCAAGGACATGTGGCTGGGGATGTGTCCTTTGACAGAACCTCTTAGGAAGCAGGTAGGAGGTGGCAGAAGCAGGTAGAGGCACTTTTGTGGTCATGGTGACAGCTCATGGAGGTTATAGGACCTCCCAGATTGTCAGCGGATGATACCAAGGGCACAAGGACAAGCTAAGGAGAGGAAGTACAACAGGAAACCAAGCCCTGGTGGAAACAGGGAAGTGAAAAGGGATTTAGGAGTGTGTGTGATGTACCTTGTTGTCCTTAACTCAGCACTCCCATCACTGCCTTCCCTGAGGTCTTCTGCTCTCATAGGATGTTTTAGCTGGAGCAGGAAATCTCCATCTTCCTTTCTGATGGTACCCATGAACGTGGACCTTCGTGGTACCTTCTTGGCTGTTTGCAGATCTTTCTTGTCATGAAAAGGGTGATCCATCCACCTGGCAGATGGTGATGGGATGTACCCATGGATCTTGCCATGCTGCCCTGCTCTTGCCTTTGCTGTGTTATCCCACTGCTTCCCTCGCCAGCCCCTGGCCGACGCACGCTCCGTTGGGCACGCAGGGAGAGTTTAATTGGAGAGCATCGAAAAACTCTTTCATAACTAAATTAACAAACCTTTAATAGAATTGCTGCTTCTAATGCAAAAATCTATCGAGCTGCAGGTAGCGGGCTGCACCCATCCCTGGAGCAGGAGAATGCCTATCAGTCTAATTGGTTTCCTGTTAACGGGCCGAATCTGCTCGTGTCATTAGCAATTGCATCTTCTCCTCCTGAGTCAGCAGGTCCTTACAGGTTTTGGGGCTGTTTGGTGGGGGTGCCGGCAAGGGGGGAGGTTTAAGTTGCTTTCATCCACCCCTGGATACTGGTTTCAGACATTTTCTTCGTCATGGGTGCTTCCTTCCCAGCCTGGAGAGGCACAGGTTGATACTCAGGCTGGTGGACCTCACCAAAGGGACTTCTTGCCCATCCCTCTGCAGCAGTGCCTTATATCTAACAGCCTTCATCCCTCCCTCCCCTCCATCTCCTACTAAAGCTCTGATCCTACTGCAGGACACCATCAGGCTTGGGGTACCATCAAGCTTTGGGGTGCTGGAGATAACACGGGTGTTATTGAAGGCTGGTTGGATCTCCCCATGTCTTGGTGGCTCTGGGAAGGTCCAAGAGTCAGAAACTCCACTGCCATTTAATTTTCTTATTGCAAAGTGGCCGATTTAGTTGAAACTTCCAGCAAACCCAGTGAGTGCCGTGACTTCTTCTAATTGGGCTCTCGCTTTGAATCAGAATCATTGTTTCTTAGCCCACAAAAGGCTGCTGGAAATACTCTTCTCTGATTTACTTTCTGGCTGGACTGAGCCGCCCGCACGTTTCCAATCCTCTTCCCTTATCGATTTGCAGGTGACTTCCAGACCTGCCAAGTCTCACTCCTTTGCCAGGACTAAAATCTGCTGTATCCATATTAATTTTTTACCTGTTTTTTCTTTGGGTCTCATCTGCCTGTGATGGAGGGGTCTGAAGGCTTTTAGACCTTGCTCAGGGCTTCTGAAGACCCCTCTCCTTCAGACCATTGTGACTGGGCAGCCCATTTATTCCCCTCCTGAGCTATTTAGTGACCTGAAAACTGAAGGGCCCTCTGAGATGGTGAAATCCCATCTTCTTCAGAATAGGCTTCGACTCACCAGCAAAGGACAGATGTGGTGGTCACCATACATCTCATGGTCAAGTCACCAGGTACCGCCAGACCTCAAAGCATCTCTACCGTATCTGTAAGCCAACAAAGCCACTTTCCTACTGCTGCAGCTCATGGCTGGTTTTCTAGTTGCATTTTTCCCCGAAAAAAGAAGGAATTAAGAAGAAGACACATGGAAAATATGTCCTGCTCTGTAAGGAGAGCAGGAGATGGACGCTGCCAGGCCGTGGTGGGACATCTCCCCCCCAGCATGTCCCCATTTCAAATATCAGGTATTGTTAGGAAGCAAGAATACATCTGAGCATTTTTCCTTCTGGATAAATCTTCTCTTGACATCCCAGCCTTGATGTTTCCCTCACTTGAGGGGCAGAAGGTGTGGGTGGAACAGCAGCAGGGTGAGGTTTTGGTGCAGATTCTCTCACCAGGTGGATTTAGTGCATTAGAGATCCAGTCTCCTGACTGCTTTTTCCACCTGAAAAATCATTTGTGGAAAATGCTGGGGCTTAGCCCTTGCTTCTGGCCTTTCCATCCTGTCTTTTGTTCTAGGATTGTATTAAAAAATATAATAATTTCAATTTATTTTTAAAAAGGCATTTCCCACCCTAAGTTTCTCCGGGAGCTGACTCAGCCAAGCGCTTTTGCTGTGAAAGGAAAAGCCGTTTCCAAGGCAGATTCATCCTCTGGGCTCCCCCAGAACAGCCAGGAAGGAGTTAAGGGATCTTTTTCCTTTGGGAATGGAGGGAAAAAGCGCGTTTGGGGTTTGGGGGATTTCTCCTCATGGTGTTAAACATCGAGCATCTGTCAAGGAGATGCTGGGATGCATCTCAGCACTCCGAGCTGTCAGGTGGAAACTTTTGCATCCTCTTTGCTGTATTAATAACTGGAGCATTGGCTGCTAATTGCAGCCACCTCGTTAACCCGCTCTCCTTCGGGAATGGGATTATATGTTTTATTTGGGGCCATTTCCCATGGGATCAGCTCTCGGGAGCGGCTGAAGGTACTGTGCCCCATGCGAAGCCCCTTCTCGGCTGGATGCAGGAGAGGATAAACCACCCTTAGCAGCATCAAGAGAGCAATGGAGACCAAAAATCTCATCAGGTTGGAAATTGGTCAGTATTGTCATTTAACAATCACGGACAGATTGACAGAATCTGTGACAGAATCACAGAATCACAGAATAAGAAGAATTGGAAGGGACCTCGAAAGCTCATCCAGTCCAACCCCTGCCAGAGCAGGATCACCCAGACCAGGTCACACAGGAACACGGCCAGGCGGGTTTTGAATGTCTGCAGAGAAGGAGACTCCACAACCTCTCTGGGCAGCCTGGGCCATGCTCTGGCACCCTCACACTAAAGAAGTTTTTCCTCATGTTCAGGTTGAACCTCCTATGCTCCAGCTTGCTCCCATTGCCCCTTGTCCTGTCCTTGGACATCAGAGAGCAGAGCCTGGCTCCTTCCTCCTGACACTCGCCCTTTCCAAATTGATCCCCATGAATGAGATCATCCCTCGGTCTCCTCTGCTCCAAGCTCAAGAGCCCCAGCTCCCTCAGCCGCTCCTCAGCAGGAGATGCTCCACTCCCTTCATCATCTCTGTGGCTCTGCTGGACTCTCTCAAGCAGTTCCTGTCCTTCTTGACCTGAGGGGCCCAGAACTGAACACAATATTGCAGATGTGGTCTGAGCAGGGCAGAGCAGAGGGGCAGGAGAACCTCTCTGCCCTACAACCACCCCTTCTCATCCACCCCAGGATGGCGTTGGCCTTCTTGGCCACAAGGGCACATTGCTGGCTCATGGTCATCCTGCTGTCCACCGACACCCCCAGGTCCTTTCCAGCCACTCATCCCGTGCAGCGTCCATGGAGTTATTGCGACCGAAGTGCAGGACCGGCCCTTGGCCTTGTTGAAGCTCATCCAATTGGCCTCAGCCCATGGATTCAGCCTATCCAGGTCCCTCTGCAGAGCCTTCCTACCCTCAGGCAGATCAACACTCCCTCCCAACTTGGTGTCATCTGCAAACTTGCTGAGGGAGCACTCGATCCCCTCATCCAGATCAGTGATAAAGATATTAAACAGGACTGACCCCAAAACTGAGCCCTGGGGAGCACTGAATACATCTTTACTGGTCGCTTTGGGGCTTGGGCATCCTCCACCCACGTGTGGGGCATCTCCATCTGCCTCCCCACATCACAGCTTGGGGAGAAAATGCAATTTTTAAACCCTCAGCAGTTGGAGGCATTGGGCAGGGAAGAGGAGTTTTGGAAGAAGGACCAGACCCACCTCCTTTTATTCCCCCATCTGACAGGATCCCCCACTTTTAAATCCCTTCAAATCCCCCCGTTATCATCTGGATGAAGCAAATCTTGTTTTAACTTTCCCATCGGGTGCCGCTGGAGCCGCTCGGCTCGGCGACGTCTGGGGGAAGGCCAGGTTTTATTGAAAAATATAATGGTGCCACCTGAAGCGTGATTTACTGCACTGTCCACTCCTCGGACTTGATAATATATTTCTATTAGATTTCCTCCTTTCCTCTCCTTTCTCCTCGCGACGAGTGGCAAGTTTCTCCATCTGCCTGACACTTTCTTCGGCTTAGGCAAAATAAATGTTGATTTTCATCAGGAGGAAGAGCGCTGGAAGTCCTAATTCTCCGGCGAGGCTGACAAGCTCAGCAAAAGCCGCCCCGGCTTTCGACGGAGAGCTCGTGATCCAGCCCCGGTTCTTCTCTTTGGAAGCAGTTCAATCATCGTAATGAAAAAGGGGTTTCTTTAGCCCGGCTTTCGCTAACTAGAAATTATATACCTGGTTCCTGGAAGATGGATTGCACGGCTGCCGAAATGCAGAGAAGAAAGAGGAGGGGAGGTGGGGGGGGAGGAAAGAGAGAGAGAGAGTGAAGGCGCGCGAGATGCGACCCAAGATTGATCGCGCCATTTGCAGGATCTCCCATGCACAAAAGCAGAAAATATATTTTCCTTTGCCGAGGTGGGTTAAGCAATACCCACCCTGGTTTCTCCTGGTTCACCCTCACCCCGAGTTTTTTTTGGTCTGTGGCATTTGCCTGTCCCTGGCTGCTTCCCGTGGGGTGAAGCAACCTTTCTAGGAGCAGCATCTCCTTCCTCCGAGGCGAGGAACTGGACCAGTTTAGTCCTTTTACCACCTATTTTGTCTTTTATTTATTTGGCTCCTCGGTTTTTTTTAAGGTGTGCATTTGGAATCAGGCGTGGATGCTCTGCAAGCAGCTCCGTGCAACCCTATACCAGAGTCGGAAAGCTAATTACAGTCGATTTAATCACTTTTTTAATGTTTTTCTACCCCAAAAAAGAAATCTATATTTCTACTTCTGTAATCATGTTTGCTTTGAACTGCAAAGCGTGGGTTTGGTGCCGCTGTCTGGATATTAGCTAATGAAGCAGGGAGAAATTGAGCCATTTCCACCATTCCCAACCAGTAGTCGCTGATGGGGCAGGAATGAGAAGATGCTGCTTTGGACCCCATGGAGTTGATGGGCAATGGCTCTAAAAACAGCAACCGGGGCAGGATTTGAAAATCCCAGGCTGGAAAAAACACCTGGTTTGATGTAAAAGGAACTCTTGGGGTCGGCTGGAAAATTAGGAGGGTGGTCAGAGGCCAAACGGGGTGCGATGGGCATCTGCTTGGCGTTGCCACTCCCCGAAGCCGAATTCGGCTGCGTCGCCGGTGACTAATAGCCGAGTCTGTGGTGGCTGCTGTGCAGCCCCTCTGATGTATGGGTGTTATATTAAGGGTGGAAAGGTGCTAAATGAGCCCTCTTTATTTTACATAAATTAGCTCAAAAGCCATGTATCACTGCCAGGGTGGCTTAGACTGCGAGCAAGTTTGTTTACCCAAGTTTGAAAGCAAAGAAAAACTCTTGGTGACTCCCTGTTGTCGAATGTTGCTTGAAATCCTTGCCCCTTCTTCCTCCCCTGCCCCAAAACCGTCTTCTTTGGGCTTGTTTGAGGGCGCCCATGGTCCCACCTCCACGTTGGGCATCATCATTTGGGAAGTGCAATGCTGAGCTGTTTTTTGTGCAGAAACATGGGCAAGTTTGTGCGCTGCTCATCCAGAACATCTGCATCTGGATGGGGTTTGGGCTGGATTTCCTCCAGCTCGTCCATGATCTTCTCCACCTCCTGTAATCCCAAGTGAGAGCGGACATTTCCCACAAAACCTCATCGCCTAACAAGCTGTTGGTCCTTTTCTTTCTGGGAAACCTCCTGGTTTTCCCATCCATATTCATCTCAGTGTCTTCTCCTCGCCCAAGTGGGCACCGCACTCCTGCCCACCCCTTGGTCTGGCAGGGAAGATCCCATAACCACCTCTCCACACACTTCAGGGAGGGAAAATAGGAGAAACTCTGCAGAAATATATGTGCAGCATTGTGGTTGAAATGGAGGAGGACTTCACACCATCCACCCTGGTCCATGAGATGCGTCCGGACTCATCCTGGAAAGAGGTCACCTCCCAGGGGCACTTCATGGGGTTTTGGCTTTATATGAGCATCTGGGACCCTCTTTGGAGAAGGCATAGGGCTCCAGCAAGCAGAAGACATCACCTGGAGCATCTTGGGGGGATGCTGGGGTTTGGGGACCAAACCTTTCACTGGCATGGCCAGAGGACCAAGGATGAGTTAACCTCTTGCTTGCCAGTTCTCTGCTCTTGTCTCTGCTCCAGTCCACCCCCAGAACAGGTTGTGGTGCTCACCCTGTGCTGCCATTTGAAGATTTAGCTACTATTTTATTTTCTTTTTCAATCATAACTTTGAGATTTTGCAGCACATTCACTGCTCTGCAGTGGGAGAGGATCTACGAGTGCCTTCATCCCATGCCACTTACAGGGAAGCTGAGGATGCTCAGGAATTTGGGGAACCAGCCAGCGCCATCCCGGCTGTGGCCAAGGGGGACATCAGCTCTGGGTTTGCAGGGAGACACGTCCCCACCCCAAAGGCACCAAGTCTGCATGGAAAGGCTGAAGGAAGGGACACAGGACAGCAAGGCCAGGCTGAGCACTGTGTTGGGTGTTTCCCACTGTTGAAGCACAAAGCAACAGGGCTGTGGGAGCAGGAGAGAACTGTGAGATGCTCCTCCGCCCTCATCCCGAGGGATTTTCCCAGCGATCTGAGCCAACCTCATCAAATCATAGAATTGCTGAGGTTGGCAAAGATCATCAAGTCCAACTGTTAACCCAACACTGCCAACTCCACCACTAAACCAAGGCCCTAAGCACCACATCTACATGTCTTATAGATACCTCCAGAAATGATGACTCCACCACTTCCCTGGACAGCCCCTTCCAGTGCCTGATAACCCTTTTTGGTGAAAAAATTCCTATCCAATCTAACCCTCCCCTGGTGCAACTTGAGGCCATTTCCTCTTATCACTGGTTCTGAATCAAGCCAGGATGCTGTTGGCTTTCAATGACTTTCTCCTCTTTTCTTCCTTTCCGCTCCCAGGCACCACCAAATGGAAGAGGACTTTGCCACCGGCATCCTCAAGGGACTCCGAAAGCACCCGTCTGGAGGAGGGCGGCAGAGGTGAGGCTGGTGGGTGCTATTGAGGTTGGGTGCTGCTGGGGCTGAGGACCATCCCCAGTGCCCATCTCCAGTGCGTTATCCCATGATGACCAGGCAAGGAGAAGCCTGGAGGTGTCCAAATGCATCACCCACCTCTCACCATCGCCTTCTCCTTTCCTCCCTCCAGGAAAACCACTGCAGATCAAGCCCCGGCTGTGAGGAAGACCCGACCCCGACCAGCTCAGGAACTGCAGAGCCGGGCACGACCTGGCACCTACCTCAGGACATCGTGGCCAAACACAGCACCCCAACTTCTCATCTTGCTTTTCCAGGACATCATTTTGGCAAGGAGCCGGTTGACTGCACCCATTCCCACAGAGCAGCAGTTTTGTTTGAAATGTTTTAATTCACCAATAAATGTTTGTTTTAGCCGTTTTATTGAAAGCAAACCCTGCTGCCATGCTCCTTGGGTGCTTGCGGGGTTGGGAAGAAGCTCCCATCCCCATCAGTCCTGCTGCTGGCCTGGACACGAGGTGACAAGGGGACCTGAGGAGCTTAGTGCCATCACACAACGTGCCCCCATCTAAGTCAGCCACTCTACTGTGGACAAGCATGGCCTGTGGTCACAAGTCACCATGCCAGGATGCAGTGGGGCATAAACCCCACCTCAAGGCTCAGCCCCCATCTCTCCATGCCCACCTGCACCCATCCTGCTCCATCCCCTTGGTTTTGGGAAATTTCTTGTAGCAGAGCTGTGTGCCAAGAGCATCCCAAGTGGAAACGCATGTTGGGCACAGCGCTGAGCTCCCACCAAGTGCCCCTGCAGCACCTCAGGGGTCTCCCATGGCCAGTTGCACCTTGACCCCCACCTCTCCCCATCCCAGCAGGGGTTTGATCTCCCTTGAGAGACCCAAACCAGACTTTTCGGGGATTTTTTGGGGGTCACTCCAAATCTAAGCAGGAGCAAAGCACGAGTGCTGCTTGGCTCGATGAGTTTTTGCATCTGTGGGTACAGTTTCTAGGGGGATTTTGGGATGGTGGATGCTGTTTCCCTGACACAGATGTGATTTTGGGACAGCTGCAGGACGAGGCAGCAGCAGGGACGTGGGTGAGCGCTGAGGCTCCCTGGGGACCCTGCACCCAGGTGCGCTCAGCAGTGGGGCGGGCGATGGAGCTGTGGACTCAGGTGCTTCCAGATCCAGTGAGGGGCTGACGGCTGCGGTTTCACCCCGCAGGTCCCCCCCCGGGGGGTTTCCCTTCCCCAAGTGAGCACCCATGGGTGCGCACACCCCATGGTGGGGTCTTTCTATCAGCCCCCATTAACGAACTGGGATGTTTCCCCCACCTTGCCCAGCTCATACTGGGGGATTTATTGCCTGCCTATCACCTCCCAGAGCTCCCAGTTAAGGATACTCCCTGTTGCTGAACCAGCAACTGGAGGGGTTGATTTAGTGCCACTTCAAAACCAGTTTGGGGTGGCCGCATCCCCAGCATCCCCCCCCCAGCCATTGTAGGGACCAGCGGCTCCTCCCCCCCGGAGCTGCACTTGTAGCCCAGTCTGTGTACACCGAGCTGTTTTTAAATAAAACCTGCGTCGTCTCCGTTGATATTAAATGTCTTTTATTAATCTGTGTGTTTTGATATGTAAATAAAAGAGTTTCTGCCCCGGGATGCGATGTCGGAGCGTGGCTTTGCTCTTTTTTTACAGCGATGCGGCACTAACATCCCCTCGAGGAGCTGCTAATGCTGGCAGAAGGTCCGCACTGCACCCAAAATCTCACTTATTTTGGGGTTTTTTTAATTATTATAACTTACTCAGAAAGAGCTTTTATTTGCATAAGGGTTTCCTTAAAAAAAAAATAAAAACTTAATTCACCAAAAATCACCCCAAAGGAGACGAGGATGCTGCGAGTCCCCAAGGATGCCCGGTTTAGGGTGATGGCAGCCAGGAGCTTCAGTGCTTCCCATGACGGGGGCTCCCTAACGAGCGGGCTAATGGGGATGAAGGCTCTCGCAGCCCTAATTAAGCGAGGCGATAATTAACTCCGCCGCCCACCGGCGCCACTGCTCACTTCTCCCTTCGCAGGGAGGGATCAGCATTTCTTGCCGGCTGTCGTTAAAGCGCTGCTTTGAGGGGAGGGGGGTGATTAATTTCCCAAGCGGGGATAAACGCGGCCCCTGGGGAGGTGGCACCGAGCCCTGATAGACTCCCCCTCACTGTCACCTGCAGCCACGACACCACGGCGATGGGCTTCGATGAGGGTTTCACAGAATCACAGAATCACAGA
>NW_010178423.1:0-17682 GCF_000695765.1 Mesitornis unicolor | reverse complement strand
AAGACTTTTGGACTTATTTTTACTCGTTAAACTCAGCAAAGTTGCTGGAACATTTCACGCCCTTGTCTGTCAGCTCATGGTTGGTTGGTGATTCTTAAGGGTTGTCAGATGATGTTCTGGCAAACAAAACTCCAGTTTTGGGTCTTTGATCCCACCCAGTCTTTCCTCAGTCTTGGTTAAGAAAACTTATGATCAGTGAATTTGACTCCAATGTAAATGGTTTTTTTTGCTCCCCTCCGCAGCACAAATGACACTGGGATGCATCACTGCCTGTTCATTTACTTGTTTGCTTTGACATTGCTTAGATCTCAACTAACTTTTAGAATAAAATCAAAACAGCAACGACGGGAGGGAGCAAGGACACATTTTAATGCTATGTTTTGATTTAAGAAAAAAGACAACCTTTCCTTCCAAGCAATCTGGAAAAACTCTCGCCTTCCTGACAAGACGTTTTTGCAGACCATTGAATGAGCTGGTTGACAAGAGTGAGGAACAAACACGCACGGGTCAGGATCTCTGGGTTGCTGTGTGACTCACATCATTGCAGCTGAAAACACCTTCTGATGGACAACTTGTCAGATCAGAACTTTGTTACAAGAGAGCTCGGAATAAATAGGTTTTCAAGACATGAATTGCAATGTGGTCTCTGAAAATATGTGGAAATGATAATTTCTAGGTGCTCTGAATATAATAGCAGGGTATACTGGTACGTTTATGGATCTTTGCTTCTATAAATTAAATAAGAACTGTAATTTATCCAATTAATGTTGTGGAATGAGTGGTTGGAAAATAATACAATGGCTTTTGTAGCGTTACACGGGCGTCGCTGTCCTTGAAACTCAAAAGCAATGCAGGTGGGACAAAATGCATCACGAGAGAGGAGGAAAAACACCGGTATTGAATTCACTGAGGAGAAGTAATGTATGTGCTGCTGTGGTGACTTGGCTTTTCAGGCTGGGAATGGCAAGCACCGCTGCCCTGAATGCACGGACTTTTTGTGGAGGGTCCCTTTTGGTGATGAGGGGGCCCCTTTGATGGCTCACAACCCCCTGCACACCCATGGCCATATGCCACAACCAACCTGCAATGCTGCCACCCCCAGCTCTCCTCACCTTCGCCTCCCGTAAGTGCAATGTGAATTCTTGTACTAATTTATTTGCGTGCTGCAGCAAACATTGAGGCCCATTTGCTTTAATGGCATCCGTGTCACCTTTGGGTGTGATTCTCCATTGATGGCCACCATTTGCATCCTTCCACGTGAATTTGATGTTTATACCCAGAAATCCTGCAGTTATACATTAGTTTATAGCACACGCAAGATTGCTTCCCCCAAAACGCTGCCCGTGCTGAGCTTCCTAATCCAAAGCCTTTTCCTTTCCTCTCCAACTCACTGATTTTCTTTGACACTTCTCTGCAAGCTTCCCATGACAGCTGATTTCCCTTGTCTTTCCCCTTCCATGCCGGTGGATTATATTGATTTCGTGTCATCTGCACATCATGTTTCTCACTGTTTCTCTCAAGCTGTGCTTGTAGGAGGGGAGGTAGGTGAGGGGGATGAGGCAGGAGCAGTCAGCATGGCCTGGGGCTAGCCCTGCAGAGCTCTGATGAGTAATACACAGCATGGCTGAAGAGAAAGAGGAAGGATTTCCTTTTATTTCCTTTAAAATTAAGTTCTTGGCTTTGTCTTTTAAAAGTGTGGGTAGCTCGTTATGCTTGTTCATTAAATAAGTCTTTTAGTGGAGTTGTTAAACACATCTGCTATGAAAAAAACAAATATTATAGCATAAAAATTCTTTTGAGTCCCTATAAGTGCTAACCAAAGGGCAGACCTGCATCTCAGACCACTCTTATGTATTGCATTGGTGGACTGGGTGTCAGCAGTCCCTGTTAATCGTGGACCCCATCGTGGGGCACACCATGACCCCTACATCCCTTGCAACAGAAACCCATGGAGGAAGCAGTCCGTGCAGTGCCCAAAATGTGGGCGATGAACCCAAAATGTGGGTTCCCAGCCATGGAAAGGGGTTTTTCATGATAAAGACCATCAAACGTGTGACTGCTGCGTGGGTTTTGTTGGCTCTGTGCTTCCTCTGGAGTTGTAATGTAGTGACCATTAACGAAATCCCCCCTTGCCGAGGACCCGAAGTCATTAACCAGCGCCATCGATCACGTCCGAGCGTTGATCGATGGCTCCTGCCGGCGAGCGTGGATGCAGTCAGATCGTGTCCCTGCACAGCAGACACCGTCCTCTCCGAGTGCTGGTTTATCTCTGCTAAACCCTGTGCTCCTTTTTTTAACGCATGCGATATATTTAGGACTTTCTTCTTGCTGTTTTCCTTGTGTGCCCTCATTTTTGTGGTTTTTTCCCTCCTTTAACACAGAATTATAACAAATTGTAGCATGATCAGCACTCACAAATTGCTTGATATTGGCATTTCTGTGGACGGCAACACACGGAGCTGTGGGTTCAGCAAATGCATTTACAGAATGTGGGGAGAAATAAAAAAAATAAAATAAAATAAAGCAGGTGCATATTGCTGTTGTTATGAAGCCCTTGCCTCCTCCCCTTCCCAATCAGGAGTAAATCGGCCACCTGATAAAGATGTAGAGCTTGGACCAAGCTCTGTGTAGCTCTTCCTTTATAGGCAAGGTTTGCCTATGTATCAATTAGAAATGCTAGTCCCTTGAGTTGGGGTTGTTTTGTCCTTTTTTTTCTTGTTTGGGGTTGGTTCTTGGTGTACCCTGTGTGGTGCCTCAGCCAGACCTCTCTGAGCATCCCAGTTGGGATGAATGGTGCAACCCACCTGAGAAACTCATCTTCTGATCTTCACAGCTGTAAATCATCAGCATTTTCTCTTGGCCAGGATACTGCCAACACTCTGTTTTATTCTGGAGTGTCCCATTGTACCTCTGTGGCCTTTAAAACATGATTTGGGTGTATCAGAGCTCTTCTGGTGTGAGATGAGTGTCCTTGTCCTCAGCCCTGCTCACACTGGGGCAGGCTTCCTCAGATCAGCCAATGTTGGATTGATCACTTCTGCTGGTTAACTGGGCATTAATGATCAGAAACTCTTGACCAGAACAATTTCCCCCTCATTTTCTGGTCCTGCTCCTGAGATCCTTGTTTCCAAAGTGTTTAGGGACATTAAGGGGCAGAAGGGAGGGAGAGAGGAGAGACGACTCTCTCAAGGCATCAGGGTTTTATCTGAAACTCTTTAAAGGTTCAAGTTACCCAAGAATCTCAAGAAACAGTGAGGGATGAAGAAATAGTAGTGGGACTGACTTGTCATTGAAAAGGAGGGAGCAGAGTCTGTCCTGATACGCCTTTCAAGCAGAGTTTTCTGTTCTGTTGCTATTAACTTGAAATATTCTCTTAAGAGTGTCTTTTCAAAAAAACAACCTTTCCTGTATCCAAGTGTCCTTGTATGACTCTAAGGCACAAACTTTTGCATTATTTCCTCCTTTTCTCCTTAGAGATAAATGCTAATAGGTTGGAATAATGCAGGTTAAATAGATTTTTTTAAAAAATAAATTCTGATAACAGCAAGAGTTTCCCCAAGGCCTCTGCTGTGTGGAGAAGTGATATCTCAAGCCACAAATGAAATTACCAAACCTGACCAAGATTTTCAGATGAAAATGAGACACAAGATGACCCCATCACACTCCTCCTCCTCCTTTTGGGTGGTTGCCACCACAGTGGGGCTGGTTGGGGTGTATGGGGTCACAACCCCCATGCTGGGATGGTGGCACTCGGGGATGCTCTGCATGGCCATGTCTATCACACATCCTCCAGCCCTGGGCAAGCCACACGCCAACCCTATGCCACCTTGATGGAGGACTTCAGGGATGATGATCTGTTGGCCTGATACCATCAGGAGAAGGCATGTTGATGGTTGGGGTTGAGTATTTCCTGTCAAATATGTAAGGCTGTTTAGGTGAGGGAGGACCTCTGGGGTGGCTCAGTGGGAAGTGGGTCCTGCTGTGAGTGGGGTCCTATGGGGCCATTGGCTCTTCTTGATAAGATGTGATGGCTGAGCTGGCTGGAAAGATCCCTGGTGTGTGATGCTGAACCTCACGGGGATCTAAAGTGCTCTGTGGAACTAAAAATACCCAAATGAGTACAGCCTCATCTGAGCATGATGATTTGCACTTTTATGTTCACCCCATCCAGCTCTCCTACGCTTGTGTCTGAAGACCACGTGGTGCCTGGTGAAGAACGAGGGGCTGCTCCGAGCCAAGGGGGAAGGAAGCTCTGGGGCTCTTTGAGTTGAAGATGAAATCTCCTCCTCCTGCCTTTTTGCAGGTTCTTCACATCACTTGAGTGTTGGGCCCCCGTCCTGCTGTGTGTGATGAAAAGTGGCTTATGGTGTGAAAATGAGTCAGGATTGACCATTGCTTTCCTTGGTTTGCGGTAAGCGGGGAACCTCACAGCAGTGGCTTGCAGAAAATCCCGCTTTAGATTGGTACACAAACTGCTGCTGGCTGTAGGAGTTAAGTTTTTAGTAATTAAAGGTGTTATTTCCAGGTTATCTGTTATATGTGCTGGTCTGTACTGAATTATTGGGCTCCAGGCTTGTCCCAGCAAGGATGGGAACTGGGTACATCACCTGTGTATTTTCTTATCCTTGGAAAAGCTGGGCTGTGCATATTCCCAAATCACTCCCCATTCCCTTCCTGTTTAGACTTTCTAGAAAGCCTGTAAAAACCCGAAGTTGTTAAATAAACAGGATCTTGAGACATGAAAAAGCTTATCTCACGGTTGCTTTGTTCTTCTAACTAAAACCCAATGCAGTTCAGCCCCAGAAATTTTTAATTTTGAATGATATCTTCCTCTCGGTATGTTTGTTTTGATGTATTTTATAGCACAGTGGAGCACACCTTTCAGATCTGAGCCCATAGGCACTGACACAACAGAATCTGTGATCTCCTCCTATTGCAGCAGCTTCTGTACAGGGTCTTGCTGTTGTGTTTGCTTTGTGAAATGCTCTTGGCTTTCAGTAAAATGATAGAGGGCAATGTTGTAACCGTTTGAAACACTTCTGGTACTACAAAAATAGACGGTAAAAAAGGTGCCACTGTTGAAGTGACTGGAAGCCCTTTTTCCTGTATCATTGGCAATGAGGATACGTCCCTATCAGATAAAAATAATTCAGTTTTTCAAATACCTCTGGTCGTCTTTCTGTTCTGTAGGTCAGATTTTTGCAAAGGCTCCCATTGCACAAACATAACCCTTCTGTTTGAGCTACAGCGCAGGGATAACCTGGCTGGCAGCTCCTCAGGCCAAACTCTGGAATTGCTGTAAGGGTTGCTCGTTTGCAAGGTAAGATCAAAGAGACTGATTACATCCCCTAAATGACTCCAAACAATTGTATTCCCATTTTAATTAATCAATGAAAATGAGTCAATAGCCATCTCCTCCTCCCTTTTTTCGTCCATCCTGTATCTTCTACCGAATGTTGTCAGCTCTGGTGTCACCACTGGGCTGTCCCCCTGGTCCCCATGGCCGTGCCACCCCCATCCCCATGGCTTCCAGACCTTTTACTTTATGAGCAGCATCCTTGATTTCAGAGATAAAAGGCTATTTAAGGAAGAATACATTGCTCAACATAACATTGCTCAACATGAACTAAAAGTAAAGCCTTGTGTGATGAGTCCCAGTGAGTTATAGGGAGGGATTTCTTTCTTTCACACATCTTCTGTGGGTTTTGTTTCCCCTGAAAGTGTTGTCAGTGTGGTGATGGATGAGCAAACAAGTGACGCTTGGAGAGCGCATCGCTGTATTGCATGTGGAGAGAGCAACTCCAGCTTGCTAACTCGATGCTGGATAGTTAATAGATGTTAATGAAGTGTTTCCAGAAGTAGCTTTGAAAACCTTTTTGATTTTGCCCTTTCAGGACTTTCTTGCAGGCAGAAGGTGTTTGGATCACCTAAGAGATGGGTGCCCAAGTGCCATAAGGATTATTGGACAAGGAACAGGTTTAATCTGTTACTCACACCAGTAGGAAAATGTGTCCACACGCTCTTATACCTTCTCTAATTTTGATTTGTTGCAAAGCAGCCGATTTCAGGTCTTTGCCCCACGCAAGCTGTGCACACACCCAGTTACCTATGGGTGATGTGGAGTAGGGTTGGGAGGCTGTGGGGTATGGCAGAAGAGCTGGGGTGCCTGATTCTGGGTGCCAGGCAGGGCTCTAAGGGGCTGTTTGTTGCTTTAAGCCAGTCACAGAAGTTGAGCAATTATACGTTAAACTGGGGATGAGACAAATACTAAGAATAAGGTATTATTTTTAAAAGTCCCTTTAGGAAAAGGCACCAATTTTACAGGAATGTATTGATTTTCTTTCCCTCCCTTCATTCTGGGTAACACACACAGTCCCTTTGTCGTTAGCTGGCTGACAGTGGCTGTTACTGCCTGTGATTAATAGTTCACTTGTTTGGCCAAACAGATGCTTTAATTCTGTTTTAATACGAGCTGTGGCGCTGGGAAAATGCCGTGTGTACACAGTGGAAGTAGCTCTTCCCATGAAAAACTACAATCTCTAAACTAGGGAGTAAATTCCTCCTCCTAATAAATAGGGACCCTTGAACAGCAGCACGAAAGCAAGCCTTTATTTCTCAGAAATGCTAAATATTTGGATTTTGGGTGAAATCTCATATGGAAAATAATCTTGACAGCAGCCATCCAGGTTTTAAAAGCCTGATTTATCCAGCCAGAAGTTATCTACGCAAAAGAGGGCTCTCCCCTATCATACTCTTTCATGCCACAATAAAACTGCCTTCTGAACTCTGGTTTTACTGTTGGTCCCTAAGCATTGCCACCAAGAGGGTCCAGGTAAATTGATTGCCTCTCGTTGCGCTGTCTGCAAATGTCTCGGCTCTGTTAGTTGGTGATTGATTACTGGGAGCCTTCTTCCTCCTGACACTGCAGTTAGAGCATTTTCCCCTTTTTTTTTTTTATTGCCTTCTTGTAAGGTGCTGCTACCTGAAGCAGTAACTGGCTTAGGAAACAGTTAAGAGTTGCTTTATGGAGTTGCATCAGTTCAAACATTTTTATTAGTTTGTTATTTTTAATAACAATATTCTATTCTAGAGCAGATGACATCCCTTTCTAGACTGCCTCAGGAATCCTTGCTGGATTCAGACCCTGACAGCTACAGAGAAGTGGAGGATTAGATTGGGAAATTTCTTTATGAAGAGCGGCCAAGCACTGGCAGGGGCTGCCCAGGGCAGTGGTGGAGTCCCCATCCCTGGAGGGGTTCACAAACCGTGTGGATGTGGCACTTGGGGATGTGGTTTAGTGGTCATGGTGGGGTCGGGTTGAGGTTGGACTGGGTGATCTTAGAGGGCTCTTCCAACCTTAATGAGTGTATGAAACTTCACTCCATGCCTCTGCCTCTCACTGCAAGCAAGTGCTGGTCAGTGGGATTCATTCTCTGAAGCTAATTTTTAATATATTCTCCCGGAAGATGAGCCTAATGTTTGTGAGTCCTTATTCCTCAGAAACGGTTGGTGGACCTGGAGAAGGTGGTTGCCATGTTCAGCACTCACTGCTGGTAACAACCTTGTCTCAAAGCCCTTCGCCAGTTCCATCCATGAACTAGAGCTTTGTCCTGGTCCCTGGATGCTCTTAACCTCTTCTGGTGCCAGGTAAAGAGGAAAATGTACAAACACTGAGTGAAATGAGGATCTGGCACCCAAATGTCCCCTGGTTTGTCCCTGCAGTCCTGATCTAGGCTGACAAAGCTGCTAAGGGGGGAGAGGGGGCAAGGGAGACCTGGAGGCTTGGGACCCTCTTGCACCATTGCATCCACCCACCACAGGTGTGTCTTCTGGACTGTCTGGGGAGAGTCTTAACCTCTCTTTGGGCAAATATATTTAGTTGTGCTCTTACTGCCAAGTAACTGTTGTGGAAAAGCTACCTGAGATGATGCCAAGTGGTTTTGAAGGGCTGAGAGGGTTTCAACAGGGTACAAGTGTCCCTACGAGGGACTTGGGATGGAGCCTTCTGGCCTTGAAGGTCCCTCAGAGTCAAACCAGGCTTAGGTTTGGGTTTGAGTGCATTGGCTGTTGTTCAACTTCCCATAACTTCTAAACCCAAAAAGCAATGTTCATCAGAGGTGCAAGAAGGTGTCTGTAGTAACATACATGACTTGATCAGGCGTTTAGTGCTGGTTTCCTAAATTTGAAGAGCACAGACCAAAGACAACCTTGTCATTTAATGATGGGAACATCAGCATCTTTCTGCAGCCAGTCATGAGAGACAGGAAAACCACTGCAGGAGGGGAATAGTTCTCAAATGTATTGACTGATATGAAATATTTCAATATTTTTAGCAAAAAAAGAAAGACAAATTATGACACAGACAATAAAACATGGCTCTCTGGTTTTATTCACCTCTAAAGGTAATAAAGTAGGCAGAACAAAACGCTGCTTTATCACAATGTCTCCTGTTCTGCTTTTTTTGCTCCTGAGATGTAACTTATGTAGTGACAGAAGTAAATATCAATCTTTAAATTGCTCTCAGTGGCGCGATACCAACACGCATCGCAGCTCTGGTAATACACTGGATTTTTCATTTCCCTCCTCAGTTTTCCAGTGAAATATGAATTACACATCTTATATCATATATATATGATATATCATGTATATATATACACGATAAAGTTGCAATATATATTATAAAGTTGTTATTTCCATTCCAGTATCTTATGCCAGAGTTTGTAGAAAAGGATTTTGTCCAAATCCAATCTGGTTTCTGCCAGCTCTGATTTTTCTGGAGTCAAAAGGAAAGGGATGTTAATCCTAAATCCATAACTTCGTTTATAAGATTTGCTTTTGAATCCACTCCTAAAAGTGAAATTATGTGAATAAACATGACGTGCATTATTTGCTGTGGCAGTGGGATTGTGCATCTCTGTGCTGAGAGGTGATTCCTTCTTTCTTTGAAAGAAATACACTTCCAATTCTTTCACCCTTAATTACATAGATTTACTACTCAGGGCATCCAACCCATCCATGGAGGTGACAGTGACAGAGAAAATACTTCTACGCTGCGGTGAAAGCAGAAGCACCTTGCATTGGGGGCAGCAGGTGAGCGGCGTGTTCACACATGCTTTATTTTTGTGTTATATTTAATTAAGGTCTAACGTGGCACTGAGCTCAACTTGAAAATAAGTCACCTAGGTTGGAAACTGTAGTGCAGCAGCTAATTCAGCCCAGTTCTTGTGTGTTTTGTTCTGCAAATTACTTATTCTCTTCAGGTCAGCTTTCTGTAGGTTAAAACTGTCTCAGCCCTTAATTTTCTAATTTGGATGCAGTGTCCAGTTTTAGGCCCATCTAAAAGAAGTTGGTATTTCTCAGAGATAACTGTACCCGTTAAACACCACGAAAACTGGTTATGGCCAGGGAAAAGCAGTCTAAATTATGGGTTTTGCTGAAAAATAATGCTACTTTTTGCACTGGAGATACTTTATCTAACCTTTGATCACCTACTGCCCTAAACCTCTCGTGCTGTTATTTGTGTATTTTGACCCTTCTGATGTGATTGTTTTAATTTTAAATATTTTTTTTAAACTTTGTGTGGGTCCTGCTAGATTTAGGGAGATGTGTAGGAGCGATCCAGCTTGGTCTCCTACTCTATGTAGGGGCTTTTGCTTAGAGCCCTCTCTAAGTATCCTCTTGTCATGGTTTTGGCAGCTGTGCTGTCACCCAATGGCTTCTCCCCACCCAGGGAGGGGCATTGGGAAAAGGAAAGGAGACCTGCGGGGTGAAATAGAAACAGGTATAACAATAAGCCAGTATTAATAACAGTAATAGCCAATATAGTGGCTGCAAGCTGTGATGCTCACAATGAATGGGGGGAGTAAGCCTTGGAAGTGGAACGATGGGCGAGACCTTCTTAGGGTAATAGCCACTGAGGAAAGAGGGTTGTACCCAGCAAACTCCCCAGTTTACAGTGAGTGTGACATTCATGGTGTGGATAATCCTGTTGGCCATTGGAGTTCAGCTGCCCTGGGTTTCGCTCCCCTCAGCTCCTGCACCTGGGCAACCCAAAACTGCTGCAGACCTTGATCACTGCACTCCAGAGCTGGCCAAAAACTGACCCACAGTGTCCGATCGCTTTGTTCCCTTTGAGTGCTGCAGCCTGTGCAGAAATGCAGCTTTCCTGAATGGATATGGATCAGCAAGACTGATGCTCTTATTGCTATTGCTCTTAATTAAGGCCGGGCTAATTGCCCTCCTGTTTGCTGAATACCCTGCATGGTCATGCAGGAGCTGCTCCCCATTCCTGGGATGCTTAACCTGACACCTGGCTTTGCTCATCCATCCTCTCTCAAGCCAATGCTGATCCCATCTCACTTGGGCAGCTGCTACAAAATAATGCTTACAAAGTGCCTATCCACTGCAGGTTGGGTGCTTTATTAAGTTTATTTCATCTGGTTTCCTGCAAAAGA
Organism: Mesitornis unicolor; assembly: GCF_000695765.1. Taxonomy (NCBI): domain Eukaryota; kingdom Metazoa; phylum Chordata; class Aves; order Mesitornithiformes; family Mesitornithidae; genus Mesitornis; species Mesitornis unicolor. Next base: position 7,228 of record NW_010178423.1, on the reverse strand, counting down.
AATGCATTATAACCCACGTATGAACTTTTAAGCCTTAACAATTTACTTTGTCTCTTCCTGCTAATCTGCACGGTGGCATCAAAACACAGTCTGCTGAAGGACGTTCAAAGTTGCACACTTCAAAGCTGGTTAAGGTTAATTCTGAAAAAAGCCCTGTCGCAGACGGTGCTGCACGGCTGCTGCCCTTGAGGTGTCATTTTCCTTTTAATAGAGACCAATTCAATAAAGCGATTTTTCTTCTAGTTAGCATCTTAGCCATCTTCCTATCTGCCCCTCTCTGCCCTTGGAGGTTTGACTGACAATTTTTTGTGGAATTTATTTTAACACCCAGGAGCAGTACCAGATTTGAGCAGTTGCTTTTGCGGGCAGATGCTTCGCGCTGTCCACATCCTCATGCGATCTCATGCTGGTTACAGCAGGTTCCTAATGAATACCGGGTTTATATACTTAAAGAAAAAGATACAGGGGGAAGAAAGGCTTGAAATACATGAAATGCAACCCAATCCTTGTGCAATGTAGATTTAGAGTAACATATGGCTGGTGTCATGGTTCCTTTTTTAGTCTCGGTTTACTGCATTTTCTCCTCATAAAAGCAGGATGGACCTTATCTCTTAAACCTTATTTGTGCAGTGCCTTGGGATGTGAGACAGGAAAAGTACTTTCCAGAGTTTATTGTATTTTATTGTTGTATTTTGAGCTACCCAAGGCTACGGCGTTCTATAACCCTCGATCCAATAAGGCCATGAGTAATGGATGGGCGTCGGAGCTGCATACATCGTTTTCCATCCTGCTTCCGTTATTGGGTTATAATAAAGAAGGATGAAGGGAAGGAGGTGAGTTTGGCTGGTTTTGGATGCCATAGACCCCCTTGGGGCTCCACCACTCCAGGTTCATGTACTTTGGGGGCTTTTATATAGTTTTGCATAATTTCAGCTGGACATTGACTGTAGAAATGAAATTAAAGGCTCATTTCAAAAAAGCCTGCAAGCTGCCAGGAGCTATGAGTGGAGGGGGAGGATGGAGTTTTGGCAAATGTCTCAAGAAAATAGTGTTTAGGAAGGTAGATGGTGTTTGGCTATGAGGAGTGGAGAAAGACTCTTCTTGCTGGCCCCTGGTCCTTGATTTTCCTGCGCCACAAAAACAAAGAGAACCCCATTTTTCACACACTGGACGTGCAGCTGGGTGGGGATGGCTGAGCCCATGGATGAGGTGAAGATCTGAGGATCTCGTGGTGGGTTTGGTGGGATCTCATGGCTGCAATTGCAAGGGCCACTTTGCATGGTTTTGAGAGCTTTACAACATTTAAACCTGCTGGTATCAGTTCCTATGGGTATAAATCATCACATCATGAAGATTGGAAGAGACCTCCAAGATCACCCAGTCCAACGTCAACCCAACCCCTCCATGGCCACTAAACCATGTCCCCAGGTGCCACATCCACACGGTTTTTGGACCTCTCTGGCAATGGGGACCCCACCACTGCCTTGAGCAGCCTGTTGAAGGTCACCCTTGATGTGATAGTCATATTTTTATGGAAAATATGATAGCCAAAAATAATGCACTTTGATGAAGAGCTTTATTAACGATGCTTTGTGCTTTGACGTTGGGCAAGCATTAACTTCCTCGTGCAAAAATGCATTGAATTTCCTCATGGAAAGTTGGCTTCCATTGGCTGGAAAATTTTGATTTAGTCATGAGATTAAGTATAAATTAACCAAAAATAGCATTGTAGCTATTCCATTTAGTTCAACAAATACTGGATTGATTTAAAGAATAAAAAAATAGCATTTTGGAAGGCTCATTATATTGAAAAATGTTGGCCAGATAGCAGCAATCAGTTCTTGAGGACAGACAGTACGAGCAGTTTAAGTCTAAACTCAAATGTTTATTTTTCCAACCAAAATACATTCAGCTCAAATAAAACAGATCAAAAAAAATTAATCTGTGCAAGGATAATTCAATTTTTTACCATGGTTTTGTTTCCTCTCGCTCCTCAACCGAAATGTAAATTATTCACTAAGTCCAACAGTCCCATGCATGCTTTTGTGCTTAGTTTAAATAGTGTTTTTAACTCTAATCTGCCAGTGGTTTTCGTACTTTGATTTTACAGAGGTGGTTGATGCTGTTGCACAAGTGGAAACTGAGGCAGAGACTCCACTGGTAATGTAATGAATTACTTCTGGCTGCCTTCAGCAGTTACGGGGGACACGGTGTATGGGGTGGCAGCACTGAACTGGATGTCCAATTCGCTCCTAATTGTTATGACTATTTAAATTAAGTCTTTAAAATAAACGCAGTTGGCTCGCAATTAGACAAAGATGGAAACGGTAGAGTCATCCAGCTATTTCTCAAAACCTTCGTGGAGTACGATAAGAATTTGGCCTTATAATAAGCCTAAATTATGCCTTAACTGCAGCACTGAGTGCTGATCTTAAAATAGCACAACTTGTTTTCTCCCACTTGTTCCTTTTACAGCTGCTAAAGTGCTGTTTAGCAGCCCAAATTATTTCCATTAAAGAAGTATTCATTTAACTTTATCTTTCTTTAAACGTAATAACGCACTTATTTTCCGTAAGGAAAACAGCCACGGGAAATGAGAAGACACTGGTAGAAAGCAAAGGGCAATTTGGTTTAGAAATGACGGGAAATGGAAAATGAAAATTCGGCCGTAGAAGCGGTATCAGTTTTGAAAGGTAAATATAATTAAATATAATTATAGAAATATAATTAACCACCACCTTCAAGCATATGGACAAGGACTGGAGCGAGGCAGATGCTGGGTGAGTTCTGGGGGTGTCGGTCAACAAAAAGCCTTGTAACGTTATTGTAGTGACTGCTCCAGACCTTAACATGAGTGAAACCATTTTAAGAAGAAATGGGCTTATCTGGACACAGCAATAAAAATTTAATTTGCCATCTTTGACTCCACAAACAACAGCTACTGCCAAATAAAAGACATGAAAGGACGCTACGTTTTGCCAACGAAAACAATCGTAAAAAGCGATGCCAGACGTTTCCTGCTGCTCTGTCCTAGCTATGGGGTTTTCAGTTTTATTATTACACTCACCTACCTTATAAAAACCAAATAAAATACCCCCTCCGCCCCAGAATCCCCACCTACCCAAAGTCCAACAGCTCAGGAGCTCACTGGGTGCACACAAATCCCCACCAAATTCTATAGAAGCAACTGAAGTCAAGGTTGAAGCCTGGTGGTTATTTATTCAGAGATCTGCTGAAAACAACCACTTTTGGTGTACTTTTTCAGTAATGACTGTATCATTGTACTATGTAAGTGTAAAGACTTCCTAAAAATTTATTTTCAAGGTACTATTGTTTTTTTTTTACTGTCACATAAACAGGTTGTTCTTGTGCTTGGAAATCAGTACTTGATGGACCCGCAGAATCTCCACATTTAACATAAGGGGTAGCACTGGGTGTAAAATACCCATCCTATGCTTACCATTGGCATCCGTGGGGCAGCGGTTGGCAAAGATGCTTTTGTACTCTCAGAGGTTTTATGCTATTTCTGTATTTCATATCTTTGCCTTTTGCACTGGGTATAATTCCAGAGATTAATTTTCTTCCCATATTTTCACCTGGGGGAGAAAAACCCAACCTCTTCTCTGTTGTAGTAACCATTTGTAATTGCAGTTTGCTAAAGGATACGCATGGTAAACAATTCTGTTTTCACACAAGAGATTTTCTTGTAGCTGTTGCATTCAGTAAACACTCTGAGCAGGACATATTAAAAAATTATCTTTGTTGAAATTCTCCATAGGAAAATCTAATGGTGACTTATCCCAGCCTGATCTCTTTAAGATAACTCTTAAAGTCAGACTCCAGAGGCAGCTACACTCTTCTTGGTTTATATTAATATATTTTAAATTAATCACCATTTAGGTCCAATTTACCGAAGGATTTAATAAAGCAGTCGGAAGGTAAGAGTTGTGGTTTCTTTATCCCTTTGCAGTAGAAATTCGAACATCTTGTAAGAATGGCAAACACTAAAAAGGGAGTGAGGTGGTGGATGACCTAAGGACCTTGGCATTAAATTTTTACAATCAAAAGTAACATTTTTTTGGTGGTTTATGATTTAAACCACTTCAGGGGCACTTGTCAAACAAAGCCAAAATGACCTTGGGTGACGTTGGACTGGATGATCTTGGATGTCTTTTCCAGCCTCAATGATTTTATGATTCCAAGTGCAGCTCTGAAACCCAATACCCTTTGCCCACAACCGGTTGCAGTTAACCCAAAGTTTACCTTTGTTTTAACCCCTGCAGACTTTTATTGGGAGAAGCAGAGCAAGCCCAGGCTCCATGGCAACAGAGTATTTTCCACTACCAGAAATTAGCTTTTACGGCATATCAAGCCTCCCTAATGAAGGACGGAGTGGGTGAATGTGCAATCTGCTCATCGGCCACTGGTGCCCATGGGACGGAGACGCTTGGTGCGTGCCTGGGCTGTTTGCGGTTGTGTTACACTCTGGTTGCTGGTTTGTCTCAAATCCCGTGGGTGAGCAGTAAACCTGTCATATCTGCAGGCTTTCGAGTTGATTTTGCAGCTCTAATGAGGCTAATGTGATGTTCGTATGCTCAACAGAAGACAGTTATCTGAGTATTTTGTGTGTCACCTTCTGATGGAAAATGAATTTCAATATTCAGCAGCTGCCAGAGGTCTCAATGTTCCTCCCTGGGATACTGCCTGTGTCCTCACTGGCAGAATAAACCCCTTTTTGGGTGTATTCAGATAATAAATAAATGCCTTTTCATTTCCCATTATGCCTTTTCTCCATGCCAGTCTTGAATGGATGCAGAAGTCAATGTGACTCTTCATCATTTGGAGGCTCTGGATAAGTCCTATTTATGTGATAAGTGCTCCTGCTTCTCATTCTGTGGCTGGGAAGAAAGCTCAGAAATTCTTAAGAATAGCAAAAAAAAAAATCAGTCTTTTCTGCAGACAAACACTTGGCCAAATGCATTTTGAACCTCACCCCCAGGGTGGGGGAAACAGAGCTTGCCAGATTGTCTGCATGCTTTAATCTAAGACAAATATATTTTAATACGTCCTTAAAATTTGTGAGGCAAGGGGATAGAAACACCACTGATAAAATCACATCTGTCTTGCTTCTTTAATTAAATTAGGTTCATTAAGTCTGCATAACCACCTGTAGAGCTGTGAGTCTTTTTAATGCGTTTTATGCAGATGTTGTGTGTATGAAGCAAAATTGAGGATGGAAATTTTGAAGGTAGATTAAACTTTGTTAGCAAACCACCTGCCTTGCGTGTTGTGGTATCTATGCAAAAACGAATCAATACAAACTCCAGCTTGTACCAAGACTCCTGTCGCTGGTTGCTGCTGTTTTTGCAGCAATTTTCCCTGGAACACAAAAATTACTGAATATGGAAGTTGTTTTGTTTGGTTTGTTTGCTTTTTTAAATTAAGCTGTGGTGCTTTCAATATGCTGCGCTTGCTAGTGATTTTATTTACCGCTCTTTGGAGAGCTGGACTTTCAGATTTTAAGCCTAAAACATGAATTCATCATGGAAAAAGCTGTCCAAGTGCATCAGACGACTGGACCCTGCTGGTTACACAAGGGGTGAATAATTGAAAAGATGAAAAAATATAAAAATAAAATAAAATAACAAGTCAGGTTATGGATGGCTTAAGTTTTTTCACTGCAAGGCTGATGGCCTTTTTTAATGACAGTGTTTTCACATCCTCGGTTGCCTTTTACAGAAGGAATAGAGCTTGGGCAGTGCCTGGAGACACGCTGGCTGGTTGCGTATGTGGGGATGTATCGAAGTTTTAACTTAAAATTTAGGTACATTCTCACCTGACATGGTCATCTTCAGGCTTTTGCATCAGGGAGCTGAAATCCTTACTGAAATTCAGCATTTTCTTCACATAATAATGTAGGAGGAGGTTGGGGCAGAGAGCTGGACACAAGAGATGCAAGGGGGTGGTAGTCTCCAAAATCAGGTTGGACACAGGCAAACCATGTACCTGGGACCTGAGCTTCTTGCAGTCAATAAGAAGGTGAAGAACTTGGTTTTTCATCTTGCTGATAATTATTATTTCCATGTCTGCAGGGTGTAAAGCTGAGTGGGAAGGGAATGAGGAGCAGGGACCACTCAGTAACCGGGTGGAGGAGCCTGAAATGAGACCTCACGTAAGAATGATAAAGGCAATTTGAAAGAATCTATTTAAATAAAATAAAAATGAAATACCAAGGGCTTGTCAATATGTTTAGAGTAACTTGCTTGCCCCATCCAAATTCTGGTGGACATCTGAGGAGAGGGCTGATTGCTCATGTCCTGATGGAGCTCAGATGTTGCTGGACTCCAAAGGCATTTTTGTCTCAGCCTCAGTGGTCTGGGGAGGTTTGGTGCCAAACTGGAGGTGGGAGGGTCAGGTTTTGGTAGCTTGGCTTTTAAAAATAGACATGGGCCACTGTGCACAATGTCCAAGTGAAGCAAGGATGCTCCACAGTGATAGGGCATGGCCAAAGAGAGCCCTGGAAAAAATAATCACCCTGCAGCAGTATTGAAACCTAATGGATTTTTCTGTGCAAGTCCAAGGCAGACAAGAGAGAAAAATCAGTGTATTCTGCTGGGCACAAAGTCACGTTGGGTTTCTCCCATGAGGATCTGTTGTAGCTGCTGCATGGTTATGTGAAATACCTCCATGATAAACCGGGTTCTTAATTTTTTAAATGCTGAAATTGGTAAGTAAAAGAGAAAAACTGGGAGATTTGAACAGTGCAGGAAAGGCCACTGTATCCTAGTGTTACATAAATTCAGGTTCTCTCCATCTCCAAAATCAATTGTCCTGGGAAGCAGCATTAGATGCTGACACATGGAAGCACTTTGTCACAAGCGATTACACCACGCTACACTAAATTGCTGTACAATCTATTGCGGATGGGGCACTCGGTCTGGGCAACGTTTTTCCCGTGTAATTACCCATTTGCAGAAATGGGATTTGCAAGATTTTCCCAAGACTTTTCCAAATAAACGGTGTTTTAGAAAAGGAAATAAAACTCAAAATACTAAATAGGAGATGCTAGTATCTGTTGAAAAGGCTGCTCCACCCTGAAATAGGAGAAATGGATCTTTCAGTAATACCTCTCACTGGAGGGCCACCTTAATCCAGTGTGTTCATATATTAAAATATATTGCTGTGTGGCTGCTTGTCCTGGTTTTGCTGGGACAGGATCACAGAATTG
>NW_010178422.1:2332-23704 GCF_000695765.1 Mesitornis unicolor | reverse complement strand
ATATATATATATATATATGTATATATATGCATGGGGATTGAGCGCAGAGATCCCCACCTTGCTCAGTAATAAACTCAGTGATCACCATTAGCATTTTGTCGTCTTTATTGCAGACAGCACTTTTCTCTGCTGTCACCTCTGTAGGTTCCAGATGTGCTCTGAAAAGGCATATCAGGTCAGCCTCTGGGGATGAGAATATTCAGATTTTTAATGCATGTAGCTATTTCTGATCATTTCTGTACCTGTGCAGTTGTAGATATTTTGGGCAGTCTCATATGGGAAATAAAACGTGGATTTAGGATGTGCTTGGACCCGTCTGTGGGTCTCGTTCACAGCTGATGTGGTGATGGATGAAGCTGAGGGGGATGTGGGACAGGGGTGATCCTCCTGAAGGAGGACCACATAAGGCATGACCACATAATCTCTTTTATGAATTAATCAAACTCCATTTTAAGCTAATTGGGTTTATGGTGTACTTTTGTCTCTGCTGTCTGTCCTGGGAGGCAGTCCAAGAAGATGGTGCCTCATAAGGACCTGTCAACTTCTTAACCTTTGCTATTCCTAGACAAAATATATCGTAACTTACTCCTTGGCAATGTCATCCGGAACCTGATGTCTGCTCCTCTTTCTTCCTATCCCATCCAACCTTACCTCGGTGTTTAAATATATATGACATAAACCTGATAGTTTGTTGTCAGGGTAAATAGTAATGTATTGGACCTATTGTTTTTTAGAAAAGGAAACCCTAGGTAAGAATTGTAATTTCAACATAAAGTCTAATTTTTATGTCAGTGTTGTTTTGGAGTGATTCAGTATTTGTGTCTGCAATGTGACTAGAAGGTTGATAAAGTAATTACCGTTTTTATGAATCTTGGAGTTATTATTCCCTTAGCACAAGCCCTTGTAACTTGTCAGCTTCAGGGGAACATTCATCACAATTTTTTTTATGGTGACATGATATGAAAATGGCTTATGCAAGAAAATTCAGCTTACATGTTCTAATAACTGCTTTCAATTTGTTCTTCCCATCAGCACCATTAACATGCAAATATAATACAAAATTATGATGTCACATTAAAGACCTATTCACTGTATTCTACTTTGTATCTAATACTGGCTGTTCTGCTGGAAAATTACAATGTCTATAGAAAAAAATAGTGATGACCCTAATCATTGTTCACCATAACCATGACAAAAGAAAGGTAGAGAGGCAAAAATGAATATTGGATAAATAAAATTAGACCTCTGGGTCAGCCACTGGCAGGTGTCCTATTTTAGACAACTGAAATATATCGGTAATGTCCCTGGAAAGCATAATTTTATTATTTTATTATTATTACTAGCTTATTATTAATTTGTTTTCTGTTATATGAGTCAGGAGATAATACTGACACTCAGATTTGTGATTTTATCTGAATTTCTCGGCTCTGTCTCTCTCTTTCTCTGTTGTACTATTTTGCAATAAGTTTACATAAGATTATTTTTAAAAATAATATTCCTGATTGGCTCCAGGAAAAATACATAAATAGCCTATTATGATATTTGTATGTATTTGTAAACTTCAAGTTCTCGATAAGTATGAAACTCTTCAAGCATTCAGATAAATGCTACTTTCATATCCACCTATAATCGGTTAAAAGACATTTCAAGAGACCTGTACAGGATGTGCAGAGGAGGAGTGCGGCTGGCACAGCATTAGTGCATGTGAAAACACCCAGAAAAATACAGACAGAAGATGACAGTGTTTCCAACTGCTAATTTGAGATGTCCATCCCTGGTCTCTATAAATTTACAGATAAATAATCTGTTGGAAATATCGATAATCAGTAAGAAAACATGATATCTGAAAAACCAGTCTTTAACCAAGGGTTCTAGCAACCTGCTGCTCCTTAAATATTCAGAACCAGCATAGCCCATCCTGATGCTGTGTAACTTTGACATGTTACTTAAAAACGGGGTTTTTCTCTTAGTGTGAGAAAAACAGTGCAAGACAGGAAAGTTGTGAGAAATTCAAATCGATTTAGGTTTAAAAGCATATATTAATATCATTTCCAGCTCTGTTTTGTTCCTTAACAGCCCCACTGGCAGGTGAGCCTGCACATATCAGTCATTTTCTCCCAAGCCTCTTTGATGGCAGTGATTATAACTTTATAAACTCCATCACTGGATCCTCCCTGCAAGACCTGGACACTAATGTGAGATTTATGAAGTATTTAAATACTCGGTCTAGAACTGAGATGCAACAACCGCCCTTCATCTGCCGATCTTTTGGCTGAAGGTTACCCAGACATCTCAAGATCTGCAGAACCTTTTTGTTCTTCTGGGAAGAGGTACCTGTCTCAAAGGGGATGTACGATGTGTATTTATGTTCTTTTATGCAGTTTAAAAATATAAATTAAAAAAGTAGATAAAGTTACATAGCATCCTGCAGGGTTTCGGATTTTTTTAAGATGGTAAAAGTTCAGGTCAGGTGTGATCGAAGGGGTGAAGAGTTGAGATCAGCTGTGATTAATCGGTTGCCTCCTCGTTGGACTTGGTGGGAAACACCTGAGCCCTGTGAAGGTTCAGGAGGCAAAGATGGAGAAAGAAAAGCAGCAGCTTTTGTGGTGCTGTAGTTCCTGGGATTTAATGTGGGAAGAATGAATAATCAGATGTACAGAGTGATCAGGGTGAGTGGAAGAAACATAAGTATATTTAAATAAATTTATACAGGTTTGGGGGCGAAAGGAGAGAGCCACCTTAACCATAGGTAGTTAGGATCTTGAAAACAGTGTTGTTTTTCTATTTTTATTGAAGGTTAAGCTAGCAAGGGTTTGGGAAGTGAAATGGGAAAGGACATTACTTTTCAGAAGCCTTGAGGCAGTGATTATGCTGAGAAAACAGCACATTTTGTGAAGATAATAAAGGTAAGGCAGGGGATGTTGTCTCTGGGGAAGGTCTCCAGTGTTTGTGCCCTAGGACCAAAAACCAAGGGGTCTCCAGTGACCTCGGGTGTGAGAGCTGCTCTGCTGACAATTTAATGCACTGATACTGCCCAGGCTATAAATTATTATTGGAAATCGGTCTCAGGCTTAACTTGGTGAAAAAGCAAAGATTCTTTTCAGTGTTCAGGGAAAGTAGCTTGGTTTATTTTTCTGGAAGATCTGTGGAAGCAAGTTTAGATCCAAACCAGAGAAAGTCTAATTTTCTATTAATAGTGATAGTTTTACTGTGTAGGGAAACAGCATCACAACAGCATTGTAAGAACCTGAAACACTGAAGGAGGTAAAAGGAAAAAGAAAAAAAACCTGTTCAGGTGGTGGTGGGGAAAGTTAGACCAGAGCTGGTGTTGACCCTGGCTTTTGTGACTGCTTTATGAATCCTCGCAGAGCTGATGAGGTTTGCAACCTCAGAAATGTTTCTTGAGAGCTTCTTTGAAGTCGCCTGTTAAAGCACGGTGGATTTTGGATGGCGCGAAACCAGCTCTGAAGTTTACTTGTGTATTGATAAGGCTCTGTAAGGAAAAAAAATTACTGTATTTCTGTTGTTTGGAGCAAGCTGCATCCAACATGTGCATAATTGTTAGAGAGACTTGGATTGAAAAATGCCCATGTACGTTGTTCCGCTGTGTCAGAGCGCTTTTGCCAAGCCAGGCTGTATCCCTGGTCAAAGCAGAGGAGCATCATTTATGTTCTTGGATATAAATGGATCGAGAAATGGGATTGACTGTCTGCTTGCAAGTGATTTGTGTGTCTGGGTTGTATCAGTTCTCTGTTTCCTGAGGCTTGATGCAGCTGCTGTGAAAAGCAGAGATAGCGTATTTCTTAGTTTCAGGCACAGTATTCTGCATCCATACACCGAGATAGTAACTATACAGATTTCCAGCAAAGATCTCACTCGTATTTCCTTTTATTTTGGAGTAGAGGGAAAGGTGGAAGGCAAAGAGAATGCTGAAATAGCAATATTTAGTCGATCTGGAATGTACAGAGGGCCTAATCCTGAATTTAGTAGGATAAATCATGTTGACTCTCATGGCTGAATATTTTGGTGAACTGCTTTCATTTCCCTGTACTTCTGTATATATCCCTTCATACTGAGTCTGTTGCATAATATATTTTTTTCAAGGTCAGACTTAAATTTGCCTCAGCTGCTTAGTCCATGACATTAAAATAAACGTCTCCGACAATGTCAGCGAAACGTATCGGTGTAATCAGCATCACACAGCGGATCCCTTCTTAATATGAACTGAGAAGCCCTATCTGGTGTTTGAGGCTGAGTGGCAGCCGCGGTGCTGCTGTGCAATTTAATATCCCAGGGTTACGTCCTGGGATGTTGTAGTGTTCCCTCGGGTCCCAGAACGATCTAAATTGCTCTTCTTTTTCTGTCTATGCTCTTCAGTGCTGAGCTTTGTAGTCTAAAGCTGGTCTAAAACTTGTTTGCCCAAGGGAGATGGTGAGTTTTGTATCAAGCACTTCTTTCCTTTTAAAGAAGTTCAACTGATTTTTATATAAATAAATATATATGTATGTATGTATAAATGTAAATAGAAGTTATGGGGGAATTCCTTCACTGAAATAGCTGAAAGTTTTCAACAAATGGAAACATAAATATTATTTAAATTTTAGGGATAAAACCCAACATTTTCTATAATACTTGATATATACCATACTTTCTATATACTATATATTTGAAGTAGCTTGATTTTCTAGACTGTTTCTGACCTAACTTATCTTTCACAATTAATGCAAGTGATGTACCCAAGAAAGCCAAGGTGGAGCATTAAAAGTGAAGAAGAATCACTCTGTTTTGTGGAAAACGGTTGTAAAGGATGCGATAACCACCTTAGAGATATCTAGAGATTATCGAGAATCTCCAAGAGAAGGCCTGTGTCTCTAATTAGCTGTTAATTAAAATCCTGGTTATCTCACCTGTATCCAGTGGCATTTACAAACAAGATGATAACAAGATGCATGTGTAATTCTATTAAGCTAGAGAACTTTAACTAGGTTTCTTACCAGCCATTGTCACATAGGTAAACTGCTAAACCCATTCTTTTCTGTTTATTTTCTAAGAGACATTTATGAAAAGGCCAAGTGAAATATGTTTTAAGAAAGCAAATGGAATGGACAAAATGGTCCCAAGATCATTGTATCAATGTAAGAGTTTTTCCTTTGTCTCTGCCTCTCTTGGAGTTATTTCTTCCTTGCACAGAGCTCAGGTTTGAGCCTGGTAAGAGCCTATCAGCAAGTTAGAAATATCAAGGTTTTGAATGCAGAATACTGAGGTTTCAGCTGCAGAGTAAACTTAACAGGAGGCTGGCAACTGCGCATAGGCCAGACCTCCCTATGTATTGGACTTTATGGTAATGCTGTGTGTTAAGATGCTGTTTCCCACCTCAAAACCTCTGTCCCTCAGTTGCGGAGCTTATGTGAAAGCTGCTTCGTTGCAGCTTGTATAATTCATTGGGGTTTTTTTCCTCTTTTCAGCAGCTGCCAGTATCTTTTATTGTCTGGTCCTTGGGGAGCTAGATGTAGTATGAGGGAAAGTGTTTTTGTTTGCTGATTACAGCAGTCCTGATGTTCCTGCATCATCTGGACATTGTTCTGAAGTGTTACATCTTGCACGGGCTTAATTGTGAGGGAAAGTGACCTTTAGTAAGGAGTGGATCAACTTCATAGACCTGTAGATTCAGTAGTGACTTCCTACCAAGTATTTTTAAGCGTAGGTGACTTGTTGGTATTTTCAGCTTAAGTTTTCTCTTATAAGAACTGCCATGAGTGAAACATTGGTATAACGTGTGTTCTGCATTTGGTGAGTTTTATTTCATTGCAGTTAGCTATTGCTGGTGTTTTACTCATTTTAAAGGCTGAAAGGACTAATCAAGTATCTCTTTGCTAAAAGTCCATAAATGCCATGCCCAGGTGATTTGTTCACTTCTGTCTTTAACAGAAAATGTTTTTCTGTGGCGATTCATTCTTGATTTCTCAAGATAGATTTCCCAGGTTTATTCAACTTTCCCATTAACTTTTCTCAGGGAGGTTTGAGCATCCTCCTGGAAAGATGACAAAGAGGTCATCTAAAGATGAGTTGCTAAACAACTGAGACTTTTCATGGTAATTGTTGGATTGTTTTTATTGTCTTTAAGTGCAAAATTACCTGAGCCCTCCTAGAAGTGGAGGCCAGAGCCCAGTCTTGACAAATGGTTTTTGGTCTAATGGGCTTCTTGGAGCAAATGGTCTCTTTCAGGCTTGTGTTACCAGACAGGTGGTGACGTAGTTTTGGAGGAAGGGTGTGGAGTTTCTAGCCAGAAGCCCTAGTTTGATTTGTCTTCCTTAGCTGAGGAGTTTGAGATAAGTACGTCAACTGCTTTGACATATGTGCTCTAACCACTTGACTACTATAGAAACGGCCCTCCAGCATGGTTTGAAAGGCAAACAGGAAGACATTTGTTGTTATTTATCTAATGGATGTTGATCCAGCCTCGAGGAGAAAGCTCCAGTCTGTGACTCTTGCACGGATGGAGGCACATACAAATGGATTAGATGAGAATCAGTATCTGCTCCAGAAGGAGCAAGACTTCAAGCCTGTATGGTAGCATTTTTCCTTAACTTTAATCCTAGGTCAGCCTTTCGACAGTGTGTATCCCTTGGAGCACCAGCAGTGCAGTTGTTCAGGTGTCCCTGTGTGCTGTACAGAGACTGTCTTCCTTAGCTGGGGATTTCAATCTCCTGGAGACTTTTTGTGACATCCCTGATATTGCTAGCAGAGACTGAGAGTGCCTAATGCAGCATCTTCTGGCTCTGGGCACAGCATAATTATCAATAATTAATATTACCAAAATGAAATAAGAAAGTTTGCTTTTTCACCTGCAATGATGAAGTGCTGTTGTGTTAATGAGGCAGCGGCGATGTCAGGAGCTCGGTTGAGTGTACGCGGTGAGGGACAGATCCATTTGCTCTGTCCACCGTGGTTTTCTCGAGCACATTCTAATGCACCTTTCAGATAAACCCACTGGAAACAGGGCTCTGCTCCTCTTGCACTGAAAGCTGGCGAGTGTTAATGTCATCTTGAGCAAAGCTTTTTTGCTCATTTTTTTGCTAATCTTATGAAAGTTTTATAAAAGTAACAACTCCGTGGTTCTTTTGCATGTAATTTTGCTAAGGGGAAGATCCCAACCCTTTTGAAGTTGGTGGCAAAATGCCATTGGCTCGTTCAGCCTTTAAATCTCCCATGTTTCAACAAGACCATACAAGTAAATAACCTTTTACCGTGACTTTGACTAAACCTTAGTACACACACATATTTATACATTGAAGAATTCCAATTTTCTTCCAAGTCAGATCTTCTGCAGTATCATACAATTACTTTCACCTGCGTATATGCTATTACTTGCAGGACTTGCCTTAAATGTGTTTAAAAGACAGGAAGGTATTTCTACCAGGAGATAGCATGGAAGATCAAATATTTCCCCTGTCTCCATTTTCTTTTATCTCTTCAGAAGGCTTAGAGATGGCAGCAGGTAATTTGGGGTCTGCAATTTTGAGGAACTTCAGCCCCTAGGTGTTCCTATTACCAAATCAAGCCTTCAGAAAAATGTGGTCGCTTCAGAAGGGTGTGTAAAGAGCTGGCTTCTTTTGGAGGGTAGGGGGAAAGCTGTTTGTCCTAAGCTTCTATTTAAATAGAAGTTTAAATAACATAAAAAAAGGAAAAGCAAAAAGACAATAATCAGCAAACTCGGATTATATATGATAAGAGAAGGAACCCCTCCAGTAGGATTGTAAAGGAGAGGAATGCATTCTTTCACCTGGCTTCGTCCTTGTGCGCTTGAGTAAGTAAAAAGGGGTGGCAGGTTTGGGTTTGGCAAATGGGAGGAATGTGTGCTAGCAGCACTGGGGGAGCTTAATCCTGTTTTTAAAGTTCATAAAAGTCCTCTCCTGAGTGTAGTTTGAGAAAACATCACTCGATCTCCTTGGCGGCCTGTGACAATTGGCTGCAGTCGCAAATAGGCCATCAGTTGTTTCAAAACAAGATGTCAGGTTTGTGTGGGGCAAGAATAGCGAGTGTCTGCTGGATTGTGAACGTTGGATTTGGAGGAAAGTGAGGCTTTTCACTCTGAATGTGTTCTCACGCTGAATTTATCACATACCGCATTCCTCCTCTTCATCCTCCTCTTCATCTTTTCTCTCAATGATACTAAACAAAACACCGTCAACATCTCTTAGAACTAAAGATGTTTGCTACTGCCCTCACGTTTTATTCAAACAAGAAAAGTAGATTAGTTTTCTTAGATGGACGACTTGTTTCCTTGCACATAGCTCCTTAAGTTTCCCTGTTATTATCAAAAACTTATTAAAAATTCAGTCAGCCTTTTAAATAAAGGCAATCTAGCTTTTTGGAGCTCTATTCCCCAGATTCATCCTCTTAGCTCAGCAGCTCCCAGCCTTGTCTTGATGGCATTCAGCATTGCTGATCCCTGCTGCCTTCACAGCCAAGGGACTGCTCAAATGTTGTGCAGGTCCCAGGCTGTGTCACTCTGTGTAAAATTCAGAAAAGCGGGGTAATAAACAGATTTAAATCTGTTTCTGTTAGTTTGAGCTTCGTTTGTGTCTCTGTTATTTTCCCACATTGCTTTGTGTGGTATCTGCCCTGTAAAGTGTAGTCAAGTAAAGCCATTAAATTTGCTTATATTCAGTGCGGATATTAAACGTGTGAGTTTGAAGCTGGTGGGAGGAAGAGTGACTGAGGCTGAACTGTTCTCCTTTCTGAAATGGCACTGCTCAAATTTTCCAGAAGGCTTAAGGAAGGAGCTAATATTTTAATTACCTTGTATTTCTCCAGCTGAGATTAATAGTGCTGTCAGAGATGAGGTGACACAAAGCCGAAATGCATGCAGTAAAATGCATGGCAAGACATACAAAGCCTCACTGATTCGCTCTGAAGGGCCAAATCCTGCTCCTCTGAGGCCATGGCTGGCTACGTGCTGCAGAGATTTAAGGCCCAGAGGGTCATGGTGATGTTATACTGCAGTTGGACTGGGCGGTCGTTGTAGGCTCTTTCCAACTGAACTCTCCTATTCCATGTCATCTGCCCTCTGCTGTAATATAAGTATGTGTCTACACAGAAGTCAAATAACTTGCTCAGTAATACCTAGTGGAAATTTCATAACTTCTGTGGAAAGAAAAGAGATTTATAACTGGGTCCCTGTGCCTGAGTTGTCTGCCAGGACCTTGAGGAAGGCGGGGAGCTGCTGGCTGGAGCTGAGTAGGAGCTACCTTCAACTGGGGGGACTTTGGGCAGGTTTGAGGCTGCTTTTCTGTTGATTTTCATGGTAACTCTACAGCTGGTTTTAAAATCGGGTGCTTCTATTTCTTAAAATGAACGATTCCCCCCTCTAACTACAGGTCTGCTAGCATGAGTATACATCATTGCTTATGTTGTGAACATGAAGGACATCACAACTAAGTGGGAAGATGTGTTGCTCTTTGATTTGTTTGGTTTTTCTTTCTCTAATATAGGTATATAATGACTCTTCAGCATACACTGGGAGTAAAAAAAAAAAGACTGTAGTAAGGGAAGAAATAGAAATAGTAATAACAGAGAAAGAAAGCATCAAGATTTGCTGCTCGGTGTTGCTCCTCTGAGTGCTTTTAAGGTTGTCAGCTGGCAGGGGGTGTTCAGCCCAAACAGATGTCCCTTTTCTCAACTGGAGACCGAAAGCAGAGGGGCTAACTGGATTTTTCATTGCTCATATTTCTCATGAGAGAAAAAGTGATGTGAAACTTAGTTTCTACATTGCCAGAGAGAAAACAGCTGTTTCTGCGAGCTTCGGCTGCAGATTTCCAGTCGTCCTTCGAAGCGCCTTGCTGCCAGCGAACGGCATCGGTTTGTGTGATGTGTGGTACGTGCAGAAGGACACGGCAGAAGGTGGGGAGAGCTGGCATTTGTGGGTGCCTGATAGCCTCAATACAGGGTATTAGATTTATTTGTGTAACTAATGGATTTTTAGAATTGAACTTGAGGTGATGCTCGTCTCGAAGTCTCTAGCAAATATGCATAAGAGAGTTGGGGGTGTTAGTAATATGTGTAACCAATTTGCATCCCTTATTCAGAGGGCTAAGCAGGCATAAGATATGGTACAAACATTTCCTATACTTGCTGTTGGAAATGGAAGTTGTCAAAGATCTCTTGGAACAAAAGAGGAAATGATAGGCTGCTTAGAAACAATAAAACGTAGCTATGTTTGTCTTTTATTTGTCATTTTAAGATATGAAAGGGTGAGTCTGCAGAATAATGCGCATCATTGTGAAGAAGTCCTGGTTACAATCTCCCATTCCTCTGCAGTAGGAGAGATGGATGTGAGCTTGGTCTCCTGGTTTTATTTACCCTGGTGAATTCCAGTAGTGATTCATTCTCACTGATGAGATCAAAGCACAGTTTCCCTTGCACTAACACACTACCTCAAAGACATGAATTGCTTCTCCAAAATATATATATATGTTGGCAAGCCCACAGAACTTCATTTTGTTTTTGCAGGTGCTTAACCAACCTTTGAGCTTGAAAAAGATATTTATTTTATTGCACTTTATGCTGAATGAATCGATGAGGGATTACTCTCCAGCTTAGCTGATATGAAAGCAAACCCCACCAGGTAGCAGCGTGGTTGGCCTGTAGGGCAGTTATTTTCTTTAACTTAAGCAGTTCAAATTAAGGGCAATATTAAATTATTATATACCCTTCAAATATTAAAAAATCAGAATTGGTAGGCTGGTCCAGTTGTTTCATAATGCAAGTTGAATTCCAGCAGATGTGTGTTGCAGGTGTAGATTATCAATGCTTTATGACAATCCTGTTTCTAATTTTCCTCTAATTTCCTTGATTGCTTATGAGTTATTTGTGTGTGTAGTGATAGAAAGACTCCAGAACTCTGCTTCATCAGCTAATTAAGAATAAATCAATGCATTTTAAAATGTGATGAAATCGTTTTAGTCTTTTATTTATGTTTTGTTGAGTGGTAACTGCTTTCTAAAATTCCTTTTTCTTCTTCTGAACTCAGTGCTCTGCAGACCTGAAGTGTAATTAGCGATTGGCTACTGAATTGGAAGTTAACTGATAAACAACTGTTGGCATCCTAATTAAGAGATACTTTTCTATTTCTAAATCTCTCTCAAACACCTTTGCACTGCTTGTATAGAGAATGCTGGGACCGAGTGACGCTTTGGTTTTAGTTCACTAAGGAGTTTACACGAGTATAAATCTAATTGCACCTCTTTTTGCCAATTGATTTTATTACAGTGCTTAATGGTTTGTTGAACACTTTATAGGATAATGAATGTCATTTCCTTGTATTATACTATAAATAACTTGGCAAATTTTTAATTAGGATAATCATGGTGGCTTTCTCTACTGCTCTAATCAAGCTTTGCTTTTTGCATCCAAGAACGAATGTACATCTATATCCAGTTAGTTAAATTATGTTTTTCTAGAGAGTACAAGTTTTTGTTGATTGTATGTTTGGTTATTTTTTAATAGCACTTGCCTTCTTGAGTCTTGGCTGTGCTTCTGTTGAAATGGTAATTAGCTCCACTGGATGAGTTTTAATCACTTTAATATTCTGATTAGAAGAATGTAGAGGATGGAAGTTTTGTTCCATGAAAAATTTTGAAGTTGGGCTTCCTGCAGCATTTGAAGAAAATCAGGCATTTCCTAGGTTAGTGTATGAAGAATGGGCACCTCTGCTTTATGTGTTCATTTATACATTTTATAATGTCTGCTCCCTCTGTGGTTAATTAGTGTGGCCCTTTACAGAAAAAGTTTAGGCAGATCTGAACCGTGTCGCTCGCCGGGCAGGTGGATGAAGCCTTGAAATGGTTGGGAAGCCACGTGTAGCTGCAATGAGAGACTTTTGGTTAGTGTCTCAATTTCAGTTACTTCTGCTTTCATTATTTGGAGATCAACTTGGAGAGGGCAAAAGTGCTCAGGGCTTCTTCAGTGCCTTGAAAATGCTGCATTAAAATGTGTACGTCCTCAGTTAAGACTGTCAGGAGCCTTTAAAAGCTGTGCTGTGATTCAAGAGTGAAATCTTGTTCTGCATTTGGTGACTTGTTGTCTTCTGGAGGGATGATCTGATGGGTTGCACGTGAGACAGTAGTGCAGATATTTGCAGTTATTGTGAAATCCCCCTGCCCTGTGCCCGTCTCGTGCTGCTGTACCTTGAGCAGGTTTTCTCTGGGGTGTTTCAGAAGTTGCTGGTTGGAAATTTCTGCAATTAAGTAGACCTAGCAAAAAACCTGTTTGTCAGAAAGCAAAGTATCTTGCATGTACGTGGAAAACACTACTTCTGGTGAAACTCTTACTGAAAAAGAAGGTCCTTGGGTCATGAAGGAATTCTTGACAAGAAAAAGATTCGAACTCTAATTTTGCTCTTTGGAGCAAGAAGCAGTTTTCTACCACCTACAACTTCATAAAACATTCATTGAGTTTCTGTCTTGCCATATTGCTGTGGTGCAAATGATGATAGATCTGCAGAAAGGCCAACTCTTCTCCACAGAAACCAGCAACTTGGACAGATTCACATTTATTGTTTCCACTATTACTTTTCTAAAAGTAACAGAGGGACCTCGTTTATATTAAGGGCTGCCTGGTTTCGTGCTTCTCCTATAGCTGACAATATAAATACCCATTTAATTGTGCGGATTTGCAGGTTGTTAATGTGGCTTTCGCTGCATTGCAGAAGGTTTCTTCAGTTCTGCGGCCACAACACAGCTTCCACGCAGAGCTCTAACTGCTCGCTCGCTGCAGCTTTGCAATTATGTCATCAAATACAAATCTAAACATATGGTCATTTCTATAAAATACGGAGCCTGAGAAAACTGCAGAGAGCAATGATGAGTAGGGAAAAAAATCCACTGGAAATACAGAGGAAAATGTCAATGTCTGCATTGTGCCTAGTGAATATTTCACAGGAACGTCGTCAACTTGTTATAGAGCCCAAAGGATTTATACATTTTTCTGACAGATGATCACGATTCCCATCAGCACACTTAATGCCAACATCTGTAGGGTTCCACCTAATTTGGGAAACAAATATATTCTGTCCTCGTCAAAAAAAGAATACTTTGTGTGTTCCAGGAAACGCTTATTACTGTAGGGTCATTGCAATTAAGTGGAGGACAGAGATTTTTAAAGGGCTATGACATGGTAATGTTGTACTTTCCTCGTGGCTGCTCTTTTTAAATGCAAGTTGGCTGATGCCAGCTTCTGGTCTTCATAACGCATGGAAAAAAGGCTGTTGATAATAGCTGTGAGTAAACACATTAAATTGAAGTGTAAATGTGCTCATTAGTGCAGACTATGAAAAGTTTTGGTCATACCGTCTGTGCTTTATGGATCAAGAATATTGGGAATGTATTTTATATAACAGCTTTATATCCCGTTCATAACTTTCTTTAAAAACCACTGTATTTTTTATTTATTGATTTTAGGACTTTGTTTTTTCTTAGGGAAAGTCTTTAAAATTCTAGCTTTTCTAACCTTCCTTACATTAAATCATGGCCAGTTTAGATCCTAATGCACAAGGACACCTGTATAAATATTCCTTTTTCCCATGTCTCTTCTAACATCTTCATAGATGGTGAAGATATTCTCGTCAGCCTTCATTTCGTTCTACTAAGTAAATAAATTTCACTTGATCTTTTCTCTTGGTGATCTTTATTCCCCACATCATATTTCAGCAAGCTGGAATTCTTAATTATTTATGTGCGTTTAGTAATTCTCAAGGAAAAGTTTTACTTCATGCTGTGCGTGAATTAGTTTTGCATACACAAATATCGTTGTATGATACCAATGTAACTTTACTGAAGGGAGAAATAGAGCTTAGTGCTCTTACGGCCTTCTGCGGAAAAGAAAAATTCACCAAAAAACTTGGGGAAGGCATTCTGGATTAAAGATGTGATTGTATGCCTAAAAGAGAAAAAGCCTGACCAAAAAATATGTAAAATTATAACAGAATTTCTCATGAACTATTTGAAAAATGATAGAAAATGCATAAAGTGGGAAATGTTAGCTTATATCCGGTCAGGCAAAGAAGAAATGCAGCTTGAGTTTACTCAAAGTTTAAGAGGTAATTCGTTACTTCGTGTCTTTCCTAGGAACTGTGTAGTTCTGCAGATTTCTAGCATTTACCACTTCGAAGTTACATAAAGTAACTATCTAGGTTAAGTTCAGTGTTGCTGAATTTTAATTTATGCAGTGCTTAAAGCACTTACCTTAAGGGTTAGGGGGAAAAGTAGGAATTTTTCGTGAAGTGGTCTCTTTTATGTTGGTGGTGTTTGGCCAAACCGTGATTAGAAAAACTTGGAAGGATTTTTCCTTGCCACAGGATGCTAGTTGGGATACTTTTTAAGTAACATTTTTGCTTTTGAATGATAAATGTACTGTTATGTACTGAAATGTCAGACTTGAGATTGTCTGGGTCCTGTGTTCTTTCAGCAGGGAAGCAGAAGTTCTTTCTGTCGGTGAATCTGAGCAGAATAAAAATGAATTTGTAAGCCAGTAAAGTGAGTCTAAACCACTTTATTAGAGGCAGCATTGAGTTAAACAGGAGCGATACTGCATTTGGTTTTGAATGATGAATAGGACTTAAGTTGCAAAGGTTATTTTCTCTGTCTACTTGATGCAAACTTAGTCTAGCAGTGATAAAAGGATTCTTCTGACTCACCTGATTCCTCTGTGGATTTTGGATGTGCAGAGGTTCAGCTTCTAAGTGTATAAAAGATGTTTCACACAGGGTAGCAACTCCTTGGGCTGCTCTCTGTTGTGCCTTCATCCTGATAATTTTTCATATATTTTTTAGTTATCTCTATTTTCATCTCTTTCTTGTCTGTCTTGTCTCTAACGTAGTTTCATCTTGTTTTTTCTTCTTTAACAACAGTGCCATGGCACTGCTGGTCTTTTCCCTCTTCAAATGAGACTTCTTTCCTCCTGTTTGATTTTCTGGGGCATGGTTAAGTAGTGTCACTTAGTAGAAATGAGAATGGAGATGATGTCCAGTGACCTGTTTGGGCCAATGCAGAAAACCATGAGGAGCAAACGACATTTGTGGTATCCTTGCTGAGGTCGGCACAGTAGGGGAGTGAAACCATAAAAAGCAGTTCTTGTGCAAGTGTCCAAGAAAAACCTCAAAGACCTCATTTTTCTGGGGTAAAATCAGTGGAGTTTGGAAGGAAGAGTTATGTGGAGACATGGATTTGTAGATCTCTGTGAAGTATGAAGGATTTTACTTTGCCTCCCTAGTGCTCACAAATTCACAGGTCTTTCTGCTGCAGAAGGTAAATGCATTTGGAACGGCAGATAAATCTCTGTGGGAGGTTGAACCGGTCACACATCTGCCGAAAGAGGGAAACTATGGACCTGGCTCTACCTCCTCGCTCCTTAGGCCGCATTGTGTCATGGCCCTTTTAGCTAAAATGGCTTCACAGTATGATATTTCTGATTGAACAACGACAAGGGAAGGCCTGCCCGAGGCTGAGGTAAAGTGCTGTTCTGACGTGGGTCTCCATGAGCACGGCAGGAGATGGAAAGAGATGAAGTGATCCAGCTGGCCAAGATGGTTGAAAAATTATTTCTTTTGTGAAGTGTAACATAGGTAGTTTACATATTCGTGTCTCAGCCTGTGGGGATGATGGAAATGGTGTGCAGAGATGAGAACAGGGCCTTGAATCCTCAGCTACTCGGGCCATGGCCTACAACTGGGGTGTCCTCAGGAGGCCTCACTGCCCCCTCCACTGTCTGCTTAAATCACAGTAGTGTTTCAGGTTGGAGATTTTGGGAAAGTCATGACCACCTGAATTTGACTTACAAATTTTAATCAAAATGATAAAAAAAGTCCTCAGTCCATTTAGCAAAGCACTGAAACAAAATAGTATGTGACTGGAGCATCTCATCCTATTTTTATTCTGATGCTTTTATCTTGAGCTTCAGAATTGTGAATATTTTTGCCAATTGTTTGCAATGTTGCAGTATCATCTTTCTGCTTCCTCAGAAGGCAGATTTCCAAAATACTTTCAAATATCCAGTCATTTCAATGCACATCTCAAGGGATCTTCAAAATAACTTTATACAGGTGGTGAGTTTAAGAAGTCTTCCCCTGTGTATTCAGCAGTATTCATCACCTTGGGTCATCTTCAATATTCATGCCTTCTACCTGGAATACTATTTTTGTCCTCAGTGATGATATGATTTTCTTCAAAATGAAACATATGGTTTATTTTTTCTTGCCAAATTGCCCTTAAAACCTCTTCCTTTTTTTTCTGGTATTTGTACCAGATTTGTTGTTTTGAACACTTGTTTTGCTTAATCTTTCTTTGTATTTATGATAGTGATCATTACCAGGCAGCAAATAACAAAGTTACTTTCTTTGTGCAGATGCACAAAGCAGCTTTCAAAACGTCCTGTGTCTGTATGTTGCTGGATCTTACCGAATGTTTCGTTCTAACCCATCATAAATTACTTTAATTCACAAGTCTTTAATTCACGTGAGGTCTTTCAAAATATTTTTGAATCTATTGCTGTGTTGTGGTTTTTTTATTTTCTTTAATGCCACTGCAGAAAATGAGTCTAAGATAAAAATGTTTATCATTGAAACATTGATGGGGAAAAATGGCCTGTATTGTTATCAGTCAAGTAGAAGGTAGATGATGACAAAATATTAATTTATTAATTTCTAAGCCTCAGTTTAGTTAGGCTTGGTTCAATCAGTATTAGTCTTCCAATATCTGTTTTGTTTGCTTATAGTAAATAGAAACTCATTGCAAAGTGATAATGGTTCTTAAAACAAATGAGCCCGCAGTGTCTTAATGAGAAATATATTTGAATAACTGAAAGCAGGCATTGGAACAGAAGTTGAAAGTTGTGTGAGGGAAGGCATGGACTTCTCTTAAGGCAAACAGATGAATTTCCCTGCTGATGCCATAGTTCCTTCCGGCCTGGATGGACTGTAAGTGCACTCAGCAGTGAATTCACACGAGGTGCTTAATACCAGTTTGACACAACATTGTGGGCTGGTTTAATTGCAGTCCATAACTGCTGGTGTAATAGCATCTCCCATTCAATTAAGGAACAAGATTTTAACCACACTTCTTAAGTGGAAATAAATATGCAGGTCTTTGGAGGTATCTTAGGAGTTTTATGTGCCTTAGTTACCAGTGCTTGAACACATTTCAGTGAGCCATATCTATATTTTTTAAAACTTTTTTTTAGATATAAAAAGAATAGGTGCCACCATTCTGCTGCAGGTGTGCTTACTACGAAATGGCACTTTAAATCTACATGAGCATCGTTATTGAAGATATTCAAACGGTTCAGACCTTAATTGATATTAATAGGAGTAACCTTCAATGACGTGGACTTGGCAAGCCAGGAATTGCAGCTGTTCTCAGCAGTAGTGGCAGTAACAAAGATAATTAATTGTTTTTTTTCCCTGGGAGATATATTTAGATTGTACAATCTAAATATTCCATTCCCCGAGCCCTAATTCAGGCTTGTATTTGTTCTGCAAATACAGTAAGTGAAACTAAAGTTAATATTTTTTGACTGTCACCCCATAATATGAGCTATTGCTATTATTTTTAAGAAAAAAAATATTTAAAATATTTATTACACAAGCCTTCAAATGATGACTTGAATAGCTAATACTGTGCAGGATTGTGTTTGCATAAAATAAGCACTAGTTTGACTTTTGTGGAGTGGGGGATGGAGAGGGGAAAGCTTTGTAAGAGTTTGTTTGTAAGAGCTGGTCCCTGAGCTGGCCCCAGCAGTAATGCACAGAGGGTATCATATTGAATGTAGCAGACCGTGTGTTCCTGGCAGAGTTTTAGACAGAAAATACTCTCGAGTAAGCACAGCTTCGCTTGCTAAGAACTCGCAGTCACCATTATAATCCTCCTGGATTATTAAAGATTACGTCAAGGTTCAGTCCTGAAGTGTTGAAGTGCGCAAGGATGTGTTAATGGCGCTGTAAAATGTTAAGACCTGTCGTGCAAGAGCCCTCTGCCTGGGTTATTGATTGCCAGGCTTTAAATTCTTTACATTTAGCTTTAAACGCTATTTCGAGTGATAAGGGCTCTTCATGGGTGCTTCCCCTAGAGATAACCCCAAATTGCGATGACCACTGAAGTGCTCAGAACTGAGTGTACTGGGGAGGGAGTGAGACACCAAAGCAGCGCTGCAGCAAATGCCTCCTGCGTCCCTTTTTGTCACTGGGGAGTATTTACTTCTGGTCCTGGTTCTTGAAGCTGTAATAGGTACACCCACAAGAGTGCATATTCATGTGCTTTTAAGTGTTTGGTTTTTATTAACACTTATTTTAATAGGAGATGTAAAAGTCATGCATTTAAATGCTGTTCTGTAAAGCAGTGTTGCTCTGAGCGAGGGTTTCTTTCACCAGTTATTTATTTCTACAAAACAAAGTTGCTAGTGTAGATATAATTTTGACTACACTGATAACATCCACCCTGAAAGCGCAACGTGCTAGGGATGTTCTGTTGCTTGCTACAGTAGTAATTTCCTATTAGAGGTTTAAAATCTGTGGTATCTTAAAAACCGGCAGCCCCTGGGTGGGAGCTGCTGCTCCCGCTTGTACTGGGCAGGCGATGGTGTGGGCTCTTACTGTGGACCCTCCAGCAGCTCCCCAGACACTCCTTTCATAGCCAGCACAGGAGGCTTTATTTGCCCCTAAAGTAACACGGCTCTAAAGCACCAAACTAAACATTTCTTACTGTGGACCCTCCAGCAGCTCCCCAGACGCTCCTTTCATAGCCAACACAGGAGGCTTTATTTGCCCCTAAAGTAATACGGCTCTAAAGCACCAAACTAAACATTGACCTTTGTGATGTAAATATTGCCTAAGTTGAGCTTCTATCAAATGGTGCCGCTTTTCCGCTGCTCATAGAGAGATGCAGACTTTGCAGCAGGGAACTCTGTCATTTATGAATGAGATGGAGCTCTTCTTTCACTTGCATCTCAAATGAAATCTAAATTATACACCATGCCTTGCATACAGCAAAAGTAATAAGTATAATGAAAAAATGATTGCATGTAATCAGTAGTAGTAGTGATTTGAATGTTCTGTCCTGTCTCCTTCAGCCCACTGCCCAGAAAACCTATTTTGTTAGTGTAATGAAAGAAGTTACTTGAGTTCATCAACTGAATGACTTCAAAACCCTTTTTCTCTGGATCTCCTCATGTTATTTTGACCATTATATGGTTGGAATATCGGCTGCTTATGATGGGTGTTTTAATATTGCACAATCTAGGTTGGCATTCAGTTCTGCGTCTTTTCAGCAAGAGTGGATTTGAGAGATAAAGCTGCTTTTGCTGGTGTCCTAAAGTACGATGAACTGCTCTGAATGTATCTCCAGCAGGGCGAAACTTAGAAATATGGTACCATAAAAAATATCTATATAAGGGCTGAAGTGTGGTGTTATTGCTGTGATGATAGATCAGGCCAAACCAGCTCTTTCTGGAGTGTGTGTACATACACATATGCTTCTGAGGAATCATAAGGATTGAATTCGCTTCAGTGATTTAGCGCAGCCGCTGAGATTCTGTAGAGCAGCTGCAGAGAATCACTAACACAGCACCAAAGAAATGGCCTTCTCGGTAATTCCCCGACTCAAAATCACTCGCAAGTAAAATCATGCTGCTGAGGAGCTCCAGAGCTGCCTCTGTCTTCTGGGGAGAATTGCCTGGTCGTATGGTTCTGCATCGCTTTCTTTCCTGCTGCTAGCATATAATTAAAGTTGCTAAAAATACATGCTTCCTAATATTGTTTTTTCTGTGTAGGCATCTGCTATTATTCTGTCCTCAAGGGAGGAGACGGTATAAGGTTGCATGCTTCTTAACTCTATTAAGTGGTCCATACTGCATACAGATATGAGAGCTCCTTATTTATGGCCTGTTCTAAAGTTTCCAAAAGTCTTTAAATTAAAATGTTTATAGATATATATATATTAGTATAGATTTTTAGAGGAACCTGCTGGCTTTGTTAGTTTAGCAGAAGTATTTTTACCTATTGAAGGAAAGGAGATTCGTGAACTGTGAACCACCAGTTTCACGCTCGCCTGTGAGGATTCACGTTTTTAGTGCCGAGGAAATTAGTAGAACAAATGGGAGCATAATTACTACACTGTTACAATACTGACATCATACCTAATTATAGTTTAATCTACAGAACATACTGTTTGTTTAATAAGTCCCAGCAGAGATAGTTCAAGCATATGTTTTCACATCATCTGGAGGTAGCTGGGAATGAATGTGGCAACGACAGTTTACAAGGTTTTGTGTATTTTACAGTATAGGGCATGGCTCACCTTTGCTATGCCTGAAACCACTTAAAGGTAAGTGGTAATGACCATTTAGAGCTTAAGCAGCTCAACCCAGAGTGTGTCTCTTCCCCTTTTATATGTGGTAAAACCAAGGCACAATTTTCTTTGCCCAGCTTTGCTATGCCTGAAACCACTTAAAGGTAAGAGGTAATGACCATTTAGAGCTAAAGTAGCTCAACCCAAAGAGTGTCTCTCTTCCCCTTTTATATGTGGTAAAATCAAGGCACAATTTTCTTTGTGCAATCTCAGCAAAGCTGGTAGTAAAATTCACAGCACCTCTCTTGCTGAAGTGAGATCTGGTTATTGCTAGCGAAGGTTAAACATGGATCACACTTTTGACCTGCTAAAATGATGATGGCTCTAGGTTTTATCCCAAGGATGTCTTTTCTTGGTTTTTATTTAAAGCTGGCCCATTTTTCCTGACCATGAAGCTCTTAGTTTCCTCTTCTGCATCCTCAGCCGTCAATTCACAGCACCTCTCTTGCTGAAGTGAGATCTGGTTATTGCTAGCGAAGGTTAAACATGGATCACACTTTTGACCTGCTAAAATGATGATGGCTCTAGGTTTTATCCCAAGGATGTCTTTTCTTGGTTTTTATTTAAAGCTGGCCCATTTTTCCTGACCATGAAGCTCTTAGTTTCCTCTTCTGCATCCTCAGCCGTCGCTTGAATTATTATTATTTTTCCCCACATGTGGAAAGTCTCAAAATTAACTTGAGGATTTTTGGAGAGAGGAAAGTGAGGACAAAGGGGAGCCTGAGTTTGTGTTTGTGATGGTTTTCTTCCAGCAGGTTTTGTTGTAAGGTGGGACCTTCCTCTGCGGAGGCTGTTTTAATTTGTATTTATTCAGGTGCTCACTAACTCCTTACTCGGCACTTCAGGCTTATGAGCCCCGTTTCTGTGACTGCAGGGGCACTTTTGGAAACTTATAATTGCCTTGGCCACCCTTCAGTCCTCAGATAGGACAGTTTGAAGCAAACGGTTATCTTAAATGAAGTTAAAAATTAAATTA
>NW_010178422.1:0-2295 GCF_000695765.1 Mesitornis unicolor | reverse complement strand
CTACAACTAAAAATTTCAGGGTGTGCAGAATCATGAATACCATCGTATCGATTCTGCTCTTGATGCTGTCTTTAATTTTCTGTTTAACTGTTTCCATCCTCTTGACCATCCTGTGTGACACAAACAGCCCTTGGGGCCTGCAGGGGTCTGAAAAAGCAACAGCTGATGTAAGTCTTCCCATAGGAGCACTGCCTTGGAATTAAACGTTACCTCCATAGGGATGGCGGCGTTTGTTGTTTGTCAAGTTGCTATTTTGCAATAAACTGTTTTCATTATTATTGTTCTCTGCAAAGTTGCTTGATAATACTGTCTCAAAAATTGTCTTTATTTTCCCCGATATCTTTCTGCAGTATCTTTTAAAGATATAAGTCAACATTTATGGAGGATAATAGAATTTTACCTTAAGAAGCCAATGAAATAATTATCTAAACTGATAGTTCTTTGGTTTTGGTTCGCCTTTGAATAATTCAATTAAATATATATAGATGATTGATCTTTATAAAAATGTTAATGTTTCAAAGCAGTCAATAAATACATTTTTTGATAACTTTTTCTATAAAATTAGATGATTCAGTGTGTTAGCACTTGGTTTTCCTTTAGGTTGGATTAATTTCTTTACTGAAAGGGTTGTCAGGAATTGGAACAGGCTGCTCAGGGAGGTGGTTGAGTCACCATCCCTGGAGGTATGTGAAAGATGAGATCAGGTGCTTAGAGAGATGGTTTAGTAGTGGTCACATTATGGTTGGACTCGATGATCCTAAAGGTCTTTTCACACCAAAGGATTCTGTGATTCCCTGCATGGTGGACCAACGGTGATCCTACAATGCAACCTAAGACAAGAGCTCCTTCCTGCAAGAAAGCTCTCATCTGAGGTGGGTTATTCCTAGCTTGCTTCAAAAAGAAAAGTTTTTGTTATTGGTCCATACTTGAAGCCTGTGATGGTCTTCTCCTCCGTTTATCAACTCATCCTTTTATCAACTCAGTGCTGTTCCTGCTGTCCTATGTAGAACAATAAATCCAAGCAGGGGTCATTTCAAAACGTATCTGTAGGCACGTGTCTGGTGACACTGTGCTGTTCTAGGTGGTGCAATATACCTATGTGTCAGTTGTATTTTCACAAAGCAGAAAAGTACTTCAGATAGGAAGTCTGTACATTATTTTGATGTGATCCTTCTTCGCAACACTGCTGTTTTAGACAGGATCCAAGCTGCCCTTGTAAATACCACTTAAGTTTTCCACTAGTAACTTTTCACTAAATATTGTATTTCCCTACCTCTAAATAATGTGTTTGCCTACTCAGATATTCAAGGCATACAGACAGCAGTAGCTAAAATCACAATACATTATTCTCTAGTGGTGTGAAAATTATTATTCAATGAATACATTTCTAAATTACCCCTTAAATTATCAGTCTTGGATCATGCTATCAAAAAAAGTCGGACCTGAACTGCAGAAGATCACAATTTTATCTACTTTCCCAACTGTTAAATTGCCATTAAGCCTATATTAGGCAACCCTTTGGTGTGCTGTTGACTTAATTCTTACAGTTTAACTTGGAACTGTTGATTGGAGTTATTTAAAATAATGAATATGACTTCCGTAGGGCCCAGCATAAATATGGAGCCAATTGTAGAACTGAAGTAGGTTTTAGAACGATTTGTATGAAAAATAGATTTTTCTTACAAGTCTCTAATATTACTACCACATTTTAAATGTTTCTTCTGAGCTTTTTTGATATTAAAAGTTATGCAGTATCACATTTGAATTGAATACATAACCCTGGTAATAAGACTCTCCTTTTAGCTGTTTATGTAGACTATATTTAGAAAGGAGCTTTAGCTTGGTTATCTCCTATTTTTTTCATCTTTCTAATCATTGAGTTTAGTATAAGGATATCTTAGTCTTTAACCCCATTTCCCTGTAGATTAATTACTCCAATATAAAATGAACATGTTTTAAACATATGTAGTTGCTGACGGTAGCAGATTTTGGCTGTTTAATTTCATATAAATCTCATGTTGCACAAAACAAAACCTTTGTATTTAAGACTTCTCTGGCCATTAAAATTGAATTATGCAATAGGCTTCCATCTGCTATCGAAACCTGTTCATCATTATTTCATGTCATTTTAAGTGGGATCTTTCCGAAATGTGTTCAGTGACAGCAGGCTTGCTGCTCCTGACTATGAGTATGGTAGGACAGGGCTTCCTTCCTAGCTGCAAATATCTATATATCTATATATGAATGTATATATGTATGTGTATAACACAGAATCACAGAATCGCTCAGTTGGAA
>NW_010178421.1:46785-48855 GCF_000695765.1 Mesitornis unicolor | reverse complement strand
TCCACTAGTTACAGGCCTCCAACTAGACTATTTCTGGGGGTCCGCAGAGACCACTGGCAACCACTGGAATGGTTTGCAAGCCACTGTAAGTAGTCTCTAGAATAATACTAATGCAGATAACTATAGAGAATTAACAATTAAAAAACTGGAACAACAAAGTGCTATCCATGGGAATGGGGGGAAAGCAGTGCTCCAGAGAGAAAAATAAGTAACTCAGGTTGTTCTCAACTGAACTACATAACTCCTTCACCTTAATTTCCAAATCACTCCCTGCAGATGAACCAGAAATCCTAATCTGTGATAACCAGTTAGAGAATCTACCCAAAGCTAAGTTGGAAGTGTTCAATACATGGTTTTATTCAGTTCAACTTCTATCCTTCAGCTCTTGTTATGACTTTATTACTACAAAGAAACAAATTGCAAGCATCTCTTCCCTATGACAGTAGAAGTGAATTGTTTCCTATAATCTTAATAATGCTGCTTTTTTCACCATTCGTTGTTGTGGCACATTGAGCATATGGCCTATTTCCAACCTCCTCCAACTTTTCAGCCTCCACCATTCTTAGTCAAATACCTATGACAGAAATGGATGAGCAGTCCACTCTAATTCAGTTTCCAGCTTTACCTGTAACTCCTCTTTGGAGACTATTTGCTCATTCAGTTGTTACATCTCTTGATAATGCACCACACAATGTCTTCTACCTGCCACATCACTCTGAAAATCCAGAGTATCCAGAACATAACTCACTCCAGTGAGACCTGTAGCTTATTAGAGAAGAGTCATCAAGACCTATAGTCCCAGGGTCAATGGGATTTTTTTTTACAAATTGTACTTTTCCCAATGCTTCTATTGCATTCTAAGTAAAAGTCTATATTTAGAGTTATGCAACAGTCAAACACAAGCTGCAGTTGCTTTACTGCTTTACTGCTTTATCAGAATGAAGACATCCAACCACACATTTCTTCTCTGATGTGAGGGGGCAGAATGTTTTAGTGTATTTGATAGCTCCAAGGAATTATTACAAAGGGATCAAATTCAACAGAAAAATGCTGTACTTCTCAAGAGCTTACATATATAGAATGTTTACACCAAAGCATATTTTATTTTTAGCAGCTGAGCCAATTTTTTCAAAGAATTTTTTCCATTTTATAAATTCTAATTATTGTGACAGTTTCTGCTTAAAATATAATCCCATCAGTTTGATGCTGGTGACTCAAAGAGGGGTAAAAATCTTGTCAGAAGACATAAAAAATAATGCATTTCATCTTCTTTCATCCTTGCACAATTCACAGTTTATGTGCACGACAGCCCCTGCAGCTTTATGCAATTATACAATGGCTTTGATGGCACTGTAATATGTAGTTTTTGTTTTTACATAGCAAGGAGGCTACAGGAATAATCAAAGAGCCTGAACTGCGCTGAATGGTAAGACTGAACCATCCTCTTGCCAAGAGGGAATGATGCTCTGCCATGTCATTATAGGTGACCACAAAAACGGAGACTACAAGATGCTTTTAATTTTAAGTCTGATTTTAGAAGCTTTCATAAAGGCTGGTCTTCAAGCACTCCACAAAATACAAACCAATATTTTGGTAAACATACAAGAACACCCAAATGAAACCCATCAGGAGGAGAGGTGGGAGCAGCTTTGTGCTACATAGCTGCTCCCACATATCTACAGTCCCATGTAGGACAGTGTCATGTGAAGTCTTGCAAAAAGATCAACTTTGTCTTTTATAGACATTTATAAAGGAAAGAAAGTCAAAGCTGCACCATTTCATAACTTGAATTTGGACCATAAATTGTGCAAGTAACCTCTGTCAGAGCCACAAAGCTGAACCTAGCAAAACAGAGCAACAGGGAAGTCTACCACGGATAAATTCACCTTTGCCTATCAACAAGTGCATCAACATTAACAAAATTTCAGCATTCAGGATACAGTAAGACAATGTACTCAACCTTCTTGGAGCAAAATTCAAAATTTAAGTGCAAAAATTGAAGACAGGCTCTTAGTGTATAATTCTTGTCACAGTTGCCATTTAAAATAATTTAAATAATTCAGGAAAGCC
>NW_010178421.1:0-46754 GCF_000695765.1 Mesitornis unicolor | reverse complement strand
CAGGAATGTTCTTTTAAAGAAAATTGCAATAGATTCTAGATAGCATTTTTCAAGTAATATTGTTTACCCTCAAAGCAGAAGCACTTCTCACTTTCTAGAACCGACAGATTAAAATGGCTGTGAAACAAAGGCTTAGCTTCCAGGTGAGGTTTTGGCTGCTGCCAAAATAAATGGTCCCCTACTCTACTCCCCATCACTTCCACAGTGAAGCAAAAGGGACCCAGCAAACCAGGGCACTGGGGGCTTGAGGATGGGAAAATGAGGGAAAGAAGACACCTGACAGATGAGGCAAGTCAAATCTACAAGCTTCCAAAAAGAGAGGAGGGTAAATATAAAAAAACCCTTGCATTTAAAACTAGACCTATTCTCTGCAACAAAGCCAACAAGAATTCACAAGTCAGAGAGTTTGTGGTACTTCATGAAGAAATTCACATTAATTACGTATAGAGGCTTTGCTCCTGATAAACAGCATGTTTGCAAAGTAGTCACTTAAATCAAGGTATGTTACCTAATTAAACACGAGGCAAAGGAAGCAAGTTTTCAGCATCTTAAAGAGTTCTACTCTAGTAAAACCAAAAAACCGAAATCACAAGTTTCTCTTCATTTTCCAGTCTTCAACATACTGCAGATGAAAAAAACCACCACAAGGCATTGGTCCACCCCTATCTAATACCAACAGCAGTTGAAATGTGGCAACCAGGGTTTCAGCATCCAAACTTGTGTGGAATTACAGAGGCATTAATTTTTTTATTGGCCGCAGCCCAGGCTTGCCAAAGCTCACCTCACCATTTTCTGTATTCCTTAAAAGAAGACTTCTATGTCTAATCAAGCTGTAGTCATACTGCAATGCAGCTTCAGAGACATTACAAGCAACAAGAAGTTGTCAGAACTGACCTATATGGAAAATCTGAATGTACGAGCTCTCTGTGAAGTAACTGGGTTAAGGGATTCAACTGGAAATGACAGAAGCTCCAGAACAACAAATCTTCTATAGTTAAACCTCGTAACGGGCATATACCTTGAATTTTCACAGGCTTTGATGAAGACAAAGACAAAATGAAGAACCTTCAGAGAAGGAAAAAAGCCGTATTGCTTCAAAATGCAAGCAAGTGGAACAATAAGTTGTGAAAAATGCTAAAGGAGGGTGCTCTCTTTAAGGCTAAGAAAGCCTACATCTGAGACCACCACTGCTCGCTCTGGGAGAATTATGCACCTGAAGAATGCTGCAGAGCTGGACTTACTCTCTGGACACATATACGGTGACAAACATAACTGACTGTATTTCCTAATTATATGAATTTTTTAAAATGAGAAATACGATAGGAACATTAAATTTGTAATATATATATTACCATTAACAACTAATTGTATAGTATTTCCAGTACATAATTTCTAACATTTGCTGATGCAAGAATGAAAGGTATGTTAATCAACAAATCCCAGGTTAATTAGTCACAGTAAGATATTTCATTACTTGGGCAGAACTAAAACCCACACAGCTATCTACATGCTGATGAGAAAATAACAAAAGAATGACTTGGTTTAATCTTTAAGACTAAAATACTTGGTGCGAAGACAGGGTCAACACCTGAAAGGCAGTGCAGCTTGCATTACTCACATTCTACTTTAGAACAAGAAGTACTACAGATCAACTCAAGCAAAAGGAGAGAAAGGTGATGCACATTAGGCAGGATGTTACTCAAAAAAAAATAAAATCAAACCTCTTAACTGATACTTGTAATGCATGAACATCACACAAACTTCAAAAGGACAAAAAATAAAATTATTTTTATTTACATGGAAACTAATGAGTCTCTACCAAACTCTACAAAGAGCATGCAGACTGACTTACTCAGCACTGCATCAGTTCTTCCCTTGAGGATTTATGCATGAACAGAATAAAAACTACTGAAAGTACGTGTTGAGCGCTCTCAAAATATCCCAGGTGGGACATTCTGTTATTAAGCCAATACACAAAGTTTTGTCAGATAACTGAACTTAGAAGATTTCTGGTGCTAGTCAAAATTTACTTCTGTACCTTATACCTTGTCTCCTGATGCCTTTTCTCCTTGATGTCTTTGGAAGCACTTGTGATTGCAGGTAGCACAAGGGAAACTATATTAGGGCAAGACACTTAACTGGCACAAGTGGCAAGACAAGGATACAGATAGCTTGACAGAATTCTGAAAATTTACCCCAGTTATAGTATTTTGGGGGCAATAAGGAGTGAAAAGTTAGGGCAACGTCATTTGCAAGTTAGAATAATTCTTCTTTTCATTATTTGGTGCAGTGTTAGTCAAACAAGGAGCAAAAGGACTGCAGAGACGTGCTCTGCTGGATACGCTGCTGCCCCTTCTAAGTAACCTTTGTAAAATACACAAATTTGATACCTCAATTACTTGGAGGCCGTCACATGCTTTTATTTCTATGAGACAGGTTTCACTGTCATCATAAAACTCAGTATTTTATCTCTAACAAAGGCTGAGGTAGCTTGAAATACACTTGCGTTGTCCAGACTACACCCTTTTATAATATAGTGAGAAGAACTGTCTTAAGTGCTAAGCCACAGCTTCCAAATTGCTGCCACCACTATTCAGATTCCTAATAATTACTCTGAGGAAAACTGAGCCGCTTCTGTAGCCAACAACAGGAGCATATATTTACAAAGCTGAAAAGAAAACAGATAGGGCTGATGATAAGGTGGTATCCTAAGACCCGTCTAGCGAGCTTGCTGTGATTTGCAGCAGAGCAGTGTGAAGGACAGAGACAGGAAGAGGACCTGGGCTTCTCGAACTCCTGCCAGTTGGGGAGGACACAGCCCAGAGCCAAGGACACAGCATCAGCTAAGTCGCAGCTTGTCCTTCACAGGAGGTGAGGGTTATACACAACAAGTTTAGGCAAAAGACAGACAGAGTTTAATTCCTAAAATACTCTCTCACATAAGTTCTTAAATAATTCAAAGACAATGTAAAAAAAAAAAAATACTGAGTTGGTAAGTCAGTGAAAATCTGACATCCTCTTTTCTCTCTCAACATCTGCTGAGTGGTGAGCTATTGGTTTCTGCTATGCCTGGCACTGATGCAGCAGAAAAGTGGTGAATAAATACCTGCCAAGAGTCAGTTTCCTCTAAATTAGCAACTTTGTATACATTCCACATTTTTGTCAGCAGTGCATGCCTCCAAGATCTAAAAAATAAAGAAATCCTGCAATTTCTCTTCCACCACAGTATAATGGTATCCCTTTAAATTTGCCTTTTTAACATGAAATCTCACCTCAGCTCCTATCTCAATATTTATGCTACTCCAAGGCTCCGAGTTTCACTGTGGATTTTAAAGTTACTTGCTTTTGTAGGGTTAGCAGCACAAAATATGCTAGTAATTTCTACATTACTTAAGTTACGATATGAGGATATTACCTTTGCAGTACTATAGATATTCATTTTAACTCAGCTTCAGAATGTGAATTGAAAAAGTCTCACATTGCTCTTCCACAGCAAAAAGCTTCCCACTCCTCATGTGTCATCTTTAAGAATTCACTCAAGTCATAGCCAAAGTGCTATTCAAGTTTGTTGTTGAAAGCGGTATATCACATACTGGTTCATACTGACACCGTAATTCTACTGAGACTTCACCAAAAAAAATAAGAAAAGCTTCAGTGATGCATGGAAGTGCAAAACTAAGATATATGAGATCAACATGTAGTTATTATTTACAGTTTAACATACACGAAACCTCCCCATTTAGTAAAAACTTGGTAAGTCATACAAATAAAATTTCCATACCCCACAAATGTTTTGTCTGAAACAAACACCTGTGCTGGTTTGGGCTGGGAGAGAGTTAATTTTCTTCAAACCACAGCAACATCCTAAACAACCTATTTAAAGCCAAGACTAGGTATGTTAACTGACATGTAATTTACAAAACTAAGTTCTTTTTAAAATGAGGAAAGAGACTTGCCTTCATCCTACACCACAGTGGGCAGCAGCAACCACTGGTGCTTCAAAAAAGTGTCAACTCAAAAGCATGATGCTCAAGTGCAGTTAATACATTACTTCAACAATGCAGTGCTACAGATTGTGCTCTCACCCCGAGCTCTCAAAAATTTCAGACACACACAGAATCCACAAAATACCATTTTAACCATTTACCTAGAAGTATTTTTCAATTGCATCCTATAATACTGACTTATGCATAGCTTCATTTAATATTTTTAGCATGAATGTATCCATAGCACAAGCTGCTCTTCCAACTATAGAAGTCTTACAAATGCTTCAAGGAAAAATATCTCAGATATAAACACAGATTCTTCATTATAACCACCACAATACAGTCAGTAATTATAATACTGAAGAATTTTAGCCAAAACCAAGAATTGTTTCAATGCAACCAAGGCTCATTTTGACAAGTTTCTGAAACAAATACCTAATCACCATTGCATCAACCAGTACTGCCACCAAAAAAAATCCTGAAATCCCAGCCTCCACACCACCCCTGCTTTGTGCTGTCACAAGATTTTTCTTTTGCCATGCTGCAAACAGCTTGAAGAAACAACCTTCCTTACAGCTCCCAGAAAACTCTCCAGCTGGATTCAGATGGTAATCCAATTTGGGCCCAATGCTATTAGTTCCTTCAGCCACAGCACAGACTTAGGCCAGGTTAAAATCTGAACTTCAGCCTAGAGAAACAGCTGCTATTCTCGGATCACAGTTTTTTCCTAATTAAACCAGAATGACACTTCACAAATGCCACTGAGGCCAGTCTTGCCTCTTGGAGTACTTAAAAATGACGGAAACTTATTTCCATACACTTATTTATGCAACTGACAACCTTCTACAACAACCAAACTTTCCCATCCATATACCTTCAAAAAGTTGCCCAGATTGCCCACTATATTAAGAAAGTGTGAAAAGCGAATTCTAGAATCTGAAAAAAAAAAAAGAATTAGTTAAAAATAAAAAACAACAAACCCTCTTCAGAAAAACTAGTTAAAAAAAGGCTGACCACATATGGAATGCACAGTTCAATTTTTTCCTCTTCATTTTGTTCTGTTTTTCATTAAGCAAGAAAACCCTTCAAGTTGGGTTGGTTTTTGCGTTTTTTTTGCAACCAAAAGTACTCAAGTCTCATTTTCCTAAAAGTCGCCATAATCTGGTTTGGGAAAAGCCGCTGACAAGTGTGAAATACTGAAATCAAAATACTCATTCAAATGTTCCAGTTTTTAAAGATGTGCAACTACTGAGAAGCCAGAAAGGAAATGAGAAAAACACAAATCTTGAAATAAACAAGTCTAATACTGACCCTATTGCTACATTTAAAAAGTGGTTTTCTGTACAGTGTTTTATCCATTAACATCAGTGACGCTACTCGTCCTTGCCATGTTCCAATGGAAACCTCTCAAAGGAACCAGCGATCTTGGAGAGAGTGACTCGAGTTGTTTTCCAGTGGTAACTTTATGCTGCTCAATTTACAGATTTTACATTTTAATGTTTTAAAGTGATCGAAAGAGACCTAGAAAAAGACAGTTTGCCACATCAGATTGGTCGGTTGGTGGAAAAACAGCCATGTCTAAAGAATCCACTGGTACCAATACGAAAATAAAGCAGCCAGGCGAGGTGAAGAACTGCAAGACAGAGTCATGACTAAGGCAGCGACTGCCAAGGAATTTGCATTGACTCTAATATTTTTGAAAAGGAAGATGCAAGTCAGGATTCTTCCTGGCTGTTTCCAAATGCTATGGCTAAAATAGGTCACTGTGCAGTACAACACCCTTGCAAAAGGCAGGGATTCTTCCGAACAGCGGAGCACTTAAACCATGCAGACTGGTCAGAGAGAAAGCAAGGACAAAAGTCCTAAATGGAGTACCACACCAGGACTGCAGGACCAGTCACCCCAGCATCCAATTGTGCTGGAGTGGAATAATCCTACAGAAAAATCAATCAGAAAGCTATGGAAAATGGTTTTAGGCAAGATTCAGACTTCAGCAAAAATCTCTGCTGTGCTGAGCTGTGTTACAGCATACATCAACAAGCCCTTATATCAATAAGTCCTCTGCTTTCCCAAGAATATTCCTTCCAAAAATAAACTCACCATAAACAATAACAAAATACTTTACAGTATGCATTTCAGGTTAACTACTTTTTATAGTTTGACCTAAACTCATCTATACTGTAAAATAAATATTAAGTTTGTCACTACCACCCCTTCAAAACATCATCCTCCCTTCTGAATTTCCAGGAAAGTTTTTGATGTTATTTTTTTGTTGGGTTAGTTGGTTTTGTTTTGGGTGTTTCCTCTCTTTCCATGCATGTCTAACAATGCTTCATTTGAATTACAGGCCTGAATTGCTCCAGAGATAATAATTCAGGTGCTGAAATGACCAGACTTTTTTGTAATTGGACATAACTTGCTACTTTTACAACACCCTTCACCTCCTTAGATGGAGATGCAGCACTGCAACGTCTATCTGGATGCTGTACAACTTTCCTTTCATATACATGCTAAGTTCAAAAATAAAAATCCTTCCCTATTAGCTAACTTCCTAATTAATGGGAATCGAGCGTCCTCCTGCCTCTAGCCCCCTGCAAAAAGAATACTAGATGTATACTGTTATGCTTACTCTTATATTTAAGGGTTTCCCCCTCTCCTCATCATGACTGTAAGCTGGGACTTTTCTACTGCTTAAAACAATCCTGAAGGACTAACAAAGTTAGCACATTTTTGGGTCAAAATTTTTCCTAAAACA
Source organism: Mesitornis unicolor (assembly GCF_000695765.1). Lineage (NCBI taxonomy): Eukaryota > Metazoa > Chordata > Aves > Mesitornithiformes > Mesitornithidae > Mesitornis > Mesitornis unicolor. The sequence goes on along the minus strand of NW_010178421.1, from coordinate 40,013 downwards.
TACCTAGCTATGATTCTGAAAGGAGTAATTTAAAGCACATTCCATAAAGAATTAAGTTGAAACACTTACTTAAAAACAAAGCTTTTAAACCACTGCTGAAGTTCTTGCACCAGGCCTACTGAAGGTACTTCAGCAAAAAGCGTATGCCAAGGTTGAGAGTTTTTTAGTTTTGTTTGTTTGCTGGGGTTTTTTTGGGTTTTGGTTGGGGTTTTTCTGGAGGGGAGTGGTAATATTTTTTTAATTTGAAAGGCTTCATTGGAATGATTAAAAAGGGCTAGTTACCATGAGCCAGGGAGACCAGATAAAGTGAACTGGATGACTTCTCCCAGTCCCAAAGTATAGAAGTTTTAAAAAATTATTATTTATTTAAATATAAATAGCCCATAAAGAGCTACATTAAGATCTTAAAAGTGATCAGACAACTGTAATATCTGCAGCACAGGAAGAAATGTAAAGATAATTTTCTGTTGCAGTGACTCTGATGGCAAATAAATTTTATGCTAAAGGATATCTTGTGTTATTTTAAATCAGGCCAGATTTGCTTAAAGCTACATTGATTTCACAGCATAGAAGCACAAAAAAAAGGTCCCATCTTTATTACCAACCAGTTTTTACAGAAATTTCACCGGTTTCTTTTTGCTGTTAGGATTAAATTCCTGATCTTACAGATCATTACAACTCTTGGCCTTCACTCAGCAAACATTTGGATGCCCCTCAAGTCTACTGCAGACAAACCATACGCACATTCCTGTGTGCCACTACATGCTTAACTGACCATCCTCAAATGTCACAAATGGGAACAAATAGAGAGAAAAAACAGAACTATCTGCTAATTTCTTCATTAGGAAAAGCAAACTCAGCAAGCTCACTGCAGATCCCCAAGTGCTACCTGTCTATGCTAAATATCTCAACACGTATAGAATTATAATGAACAAGGCTTGAAGCTTTTACCAGTGGCAAGTTTGCAACAGTTGACAAAGCAATCTATTGGTAAAAAGTGGTCAGAACTACTCAGGCTAATTCAATTTAACTCAAAATGTTTAAGTTACAGCTTACTGCCTGCGTGTTTTATGGATTCTCAGAGTCTCACACAAAATCCCCCAGACTTCTGAAACTTTCCACAAGGCACCTTGCTGCTTAGTCTCCTTTAAAAGAAACCAGCACCACTTCACAGAAAATATGAACTGCTTCCTACATGCAAAAAAAGCCAAACACTGCAAAATTTGCATAAAAGATTGCACTACACAAACTAAGACTTGTCTACACCTAAGGCCATGTTTACACTTTTACTGGAAAAACAGCTATGCTCAGAAAAATTGTCTTTATTTGTAAACAGTAAATAGAGTCTTAATGGCAATAATTTACTTACAAAAATGTTTATAAATTTTACGGTTTATTATTGTACAAGTTGTTTCAAAACAGGCAGAACCAAGTTTGGTTTTCTAGACACCAGTGACCATCGCTTCCTGCAAGGCAGTGAGCACAGATTCCTCTCCCATCCCTCTTGCCTCTGTCTTCTTGAAAAGCATCCTTGGCTCCTCCAGGCAGACAGACTGCATGCTCATCAGCAAATGGACCCTATTAGATGTAATCCTAGACAGAATCTTCTGATTTAGTACTTTTTCTAAAGGAAATCAAGTTCCCATGCTGCCAGACTGCCCCACGATGTGAATGAAAATCCAGTAAATGGGAACAATTGAGAGATTCATTTCAAAAATGGAATTAAGATCAGAGCTAAAACTCCCTTGTAGATGTAACCACCCAGCATGCTGCTTTGCCAGACCAGAAACACAAGTGAGACTTGCTGGCCAGTAACGCTTGTGCTAACTAATCAGCCAACTAACACCAGCTATAGAATAGAAAAAGCTTATTTATACTGACCCCCAGAGAAAGTTAAACAAATCCATAAAAATTCTGCAGAACCAGTGTCTATAGATTCATGTGACATTTCCAGTCTTTGGCACCTTTTGAACTTCTTCAGGAGTCCCCAGTGTCCTCTGGTGAGAGGTGGTGGAGGAAGAGAGAACTGACAACAGGCAGCACAGTCACTGTCTCTTCAACCCATAAGGATGGTTTAGTCTGGTGCCAGACTAAAGGTACAGGGAAAAACCAGCACTGATACTTGAACACAGACATCTACAAGCCCCAGTTAGGCTATAAAAGCACTCATTTTAAAATCCGAATGCTGAATACTTCCCCAGTGTCAAAGGACTCTTTTGCATGATCACTGCTGGCCTTAGCTATAAAAGCCTTTTCCTAGATAAACTAATTATAGGGGTATAATTTATATTCAACCCAGAAAGGAAACAAACCTCCCTTCTACCCTCCTCTTCAAAACTTAAAGGTCTGCCTTCTCACACCCAGAGATGGGAGTGATTCAACGAAGAGAAGAACACACCCAAAACTGTTTTTTCCTTAAAAAAAAATAATAATTTCAGATACATCTGTATTAATGCTTTTTGGACTCCTGTTTCCTTACACACAGCCTTGCTGTTGGTCTGTTTACTCCTTTGCCCTTCAAGGGCAGCAGCACTGTTTCCCCTACTTTCTAGACCTCATCCTCTCAGGCTACCTAAAGCAATCCCAGTCAAGTCACGAGCCACTTTCACCAATCCCACCGAAACATGCTGGTGGTTTTGCCAAACAAGGCATCATGATTCACGCAGAATAGCAGAGATGCTCCCCCTTCCAGAGCCAAACCTGAAAATTGTAATAATGTTGGTGCCTTGGAAGTGGAATATAATTATTGGGAGCAACCAGTTGACTCGAGTATGAAGGAGGGACTAGAAATTAGTTCTCTTAACCTTCTATGCAGGAATCCCACCCAAGAAAACAGGCCTGAACCAGGCCTATGTAAAACCACGCAATTTTTGCAACCACACTCCTACTCTGAGATTTCATAACCCACTGAATACATCTGATTTACAGTTCTAACATTAGCCCATTGATCCAGGCAACAACAAGCTACAGAACATGGTTAGACTATTTTGAGTAGTATTTTGGCAAGTATATATGAAAGAAAATTAATTTAGCACCTCTGGATCATAAGGGAAGAAACTTAATGCAGCCTCTGTGCTCACAGTTCTGAAAATGAAGGATGGCACAGTACGTAGCAAACATACTCCTACCTGGCATGTGTTATTATGCACCAGATCTCATAAGACTTCATTAAAAAACAACATATTTGAGAACCTTTGTACATACAAGCTTTACGTAAAACTAAATAAATCAGTATTAATGAAAAACAAACCCCAAAACTCCCACAACATTGCAGCTTTAAAGCCGTCCTTATCTTTTTCACTCACTGCTTTCCAAAAGCACTAGTAGAGTACTATTTTAGAACTTCAGTGCATTTAACTGAGAAGGATCAACATTGAACAACTACATTTTATATACCCTCAGACAACAAATGCCAAGAAAAACATACATATAACAAGACAGAAAGCTCTATTAATTCATCCTGTTCATAGCATACACAAACAGCGCCTAGATTTGATTTATGACCAATGCCAAGTACTAATTAGCAGGCTTAGAACCGAGATACTAAAAACTCTGTTCTGAAAGGCAAGCTAAAGTAGTTTTGACAAGCTTGAGTAGTTAAATTATCAACAGAGTACAAGCCTTAGTCACTATGCATAAACTCAAATATGCCCAACAGGAAATACAGAGATAGTAAAAAAACCAAACCAAACCAAAAAACCCATTCTACCTTTCAAAAACAGCATTACACAACAACTTCTATACACAAACAAAAAAAGGTAAAATTTTACTGCATTTTAGCAAAACTTACACTTTGTTGAGAATTTTTGTATATATATAAAAAAACACCAGTACTGTTAAACATCTTTGTCAGTGACACGGACAGTGAAATTGAGTGTACTCTCAGCAAGTTTTCAGATGACACCAAGCTATGCAGTGTGATTGACACACTGGAAGGAAGGGATGCCATCCAGAGGGATCTGGACAGGCTGGAGAGGTGGGCCCATGCCAACCTCATGAAGTTCAACAAGGCCAAGTGCAAGGTCCTGCACCTGGGTAGGGGCAATCCCAAGCACAAATACAGGCTGGGCGGAGAATAGCTCAAGAGCAGCCCCAAGGAGAAGGACTTGGGGGTGTCGGTCAATGAAACACTCAGCATGAGCCAGCAATGTGCACTTGCAGCCCGGAAGGCCAACTGCATTCTGGACTGCATCAAAAGAAGTATGGCCAGCAGGTCAAGGGAGGTGATTCTGCCCCTCTGCTCTGCTCTCGTGAGACCTCTCCTATAGTACTGCATCCAGGTCTGGGGCCCCCAATATAAGAAGTGCATTGAGCTGTTGTAGTGGGTCCAGAGGAGGGCCACAAAGCTGATCAAAGGGCTGGAGCACCTCCCCTGTGAAGACCGGCCGAAAAAGTTGGGGCTATTCAGCCTGGATAAGAAAAGGCTCTGGGTGGACCTTATTGTGGCCTTCCAGTTCCTGAAGGGGACCTACAGGAAAGCTGAGGAGGAACTCTTTACAAGTGCAGGTAGCGATACAATGAGAGGGAATGGCTTTAAACTAGAAGAAGATTTAGACCAGATATTGGGAAGAAATTCTTTACTGTGAGGGTGGTGAAACACTGGCACAGGTTGCCCAGGGAAGTTGTGGATGCTACCTCCCTGGAAGTCTTCAAAGTCAGGTTGGATGGGTATCTGAGCAACCTGGTCTAGCAGGAGGTGTCCCTGCCCATGGCAAGGGGGTTGGACTGGATGATCTTTAAGGCCCCTTCCAACCCAAACCAGTCTGTGATGATTTAAAAAGTACTCAAAGTTTTCTTTGCTACTTTGCAAGGCTCTTAAAAAAAGAGCCAAAACACTGAACCATAAGTTCCATATCCAGGTTTTGTTTACAAAAAAAAAAAGTATCAAATCCATGTTCCAATAACTGAAGGTCACTCAGAGTGAAATGAAATGTCTCAAAATAGCTGAAGAAGGCAAAGAGCTTAGGAATAGGTTCCATGTATTCTTTTGCATTATTTACAGCCATACTGGACTCAGCAAGAACAACCAACATATCTCACTGTTTTGGATGCACAGAATCACAGAATGTTAGGGATTGGAAGGGACCTCAAAAGATCATCTAGTCCAATCCCCCTGCCGGAGCAGGAACACCTAGATGAGGTTGCACAGGAAGGCGTCCAGGCGGGTTTTGAATGTCTCCAGAGAAGGAGACTCCACAACCTCTCTGGGCAGCCTGTTCCAGTGCTCTGTCACCCTCACTGAGAAGAAGTTTCTTCTCAAATTTAAGTGGAACCTCCTGTGTATGCAGCTGATTTATTATGATGTGTAGTACAAGACGAAGACTTCAGATTAAAGTGTAACGCCAAACACCCTTCTCTGAAGCCAGTAAAATGACCCAGCATTTCAACAAGCTACAAGGCAAAAACACCCTGAGAAAACCCTTTGGAATGGCAGTAGTCAACAGATTCACAGCATGATTTGGACCATAAACAAATGGACCACTACATCTGTGCAAGAACTAATTCTGCACTTAACCTTTAAGGTGCCTGTCTTTGTTAGATGTGAATCACATTAGTCAGAAAAAGAGTTACCTAGAATTTTACTGAATATATTTAGTGATACCTTGACAAAGAAACGGCAAGACCAAAACACATTTAAGCCTTCAAGAGCAAACACCCAATGAGCTCACATGTAACAAAAATGGCAAAAAAAAAAAACTTCTGATGAAAGAAGTATGGAGAAGAATTTATGCCTGTTTAAAAGGCCTCACAATACAATACTCAGACCATTTTCAAAAGCTGAAGTGGAACACCAGCAAATACATTCATTCTGAACAGTGTCCACACACAGTATCACAAGCACAGTACCCTCTGACTCTGACAGCCAAGCAACAAGTCTGTCCTACTAGATCTGCTTTGTAACAAACTGTTTAAGTGCCAGGTCAATTTATCCTACCCTTTAACGTAAACACTGCATACACCCTCTACTTCACTCAACTGCACGATTTCAGTATATCTTCTTACCCTCATCTGCAAGGACTTCGGCAGCCTCAAAGAAAGATCACAAAAAGCTGTGGCATTCAGCAGGTTTGAGATAAGAAAAATCCTTGTGGGTAGCGGGGTGCCATCTGACAGCCTCTCATGGTTTAGTGCGAGAGGCAGAACAGAAACTCATCTTTGTTAGCAGGTCTGACCAAGGCAACTCCTCCATGAACCACAGCTCTCTGCTGTCTGTGCCTACCTTATCACCAACCAGTCAGGCTGTTTCTACTTTCTCAGCAGCACTGTGCTAAATCTGAACTGTGGGATTCAAACCAAAAGGGCAGCACACAGCAGTCAAGTCCCAGCCGTATTTTCCCACATTTTTATCCATGAAAATTCAATTACTAATTATTTTTGCAAACCATAAGTTACAACTCAAGACTAGGCATCAATATATTTCCTTTGTCTTCTGTTTTCACCTTCCCTTTCAGTACTTTTCCACCTTTTCATCCAGCATATCAAGTCCACACTTTCTCCCAGAGTAGCTTCAAGAACCACAGCTTCTGCTTGCTTCTGGAAGCAGATAACTCTGAAGTTACACATATGTTTTGACACATGCAGTCACTGTGTTCGACTACGGGGAAAGAGCTGAAGATGCTTTTGAATAGTAAGTAATAAAAAGCCTTTCAGAAAGTGTCCAAAATACATCAGCAAAAGAAGCTGCAGCCAGAAACATCAGAAACAAGATCTCTTCAATTTACTGGACATGAAAGGATGCTAAATATACTCAGCAGTGCTGCTATGACACAGCAGCTTTAACAAAACAGGTAGAAAGGCGAGGAGAGATGGCTCTTCATCTTCCATTCTCAGAAGCATAAGCATAATCAAGGTGCAATTTAACTAAAAAGTCGTATGTGACCATCTACAGAAACAAAAGATTAACTAAAAAGACTATCTTAGCTTTCTTAGCAGGGAAATAAAAATGTCTCAGTTGCTTCTTTCTCTTGGGGTTTTTCGGTTGTTGTTTTTTGTGTGTGTTTGTTTTGGGGGTTTTGTTTGTTTTGGTTTTGGTTTGTTTTTATTATTTGTTTTGTTTACTTCAGGAATGAAGCTTAACATAAAAAAGCCAAAAGAGAGAAAAAACGCCAAAAAAATCTCACTCACACAACAAATTGAGACTGCAGTTCATTAGAAAAAAAGCTACATACTTATGACTCTTCATAGTAAATAGGTAACTATTTAGTAATAGTAATTGAGGTGTTCACATCAGTCAGACAATAGTGTCAGTGCTAGCATATGCACCAGAAATCTTACATGAAAAATCAGGTATTTTGGAAAGATAGATACATCAACAGGGAAAATTCTCATGAGAGGAAATATACAGCCAGCCTAAATTTGGCATATACAGCCACCACTCTATAAGATACCATAATCTGTAATATTTCTAGCTGCAAAGTTAATCTTCTATCTTTTCTGTAGTTAAAAGTGCTAGAAGCTCTCAAATTCTTATCCAATAAGAGCCAGCCTCAAGCATCACCTGAAGTACTCTGATAGTGGGTGTTACTAGAACAATGTGTCTACCTGAAGAAAATAAAGAGCTTTTAAGAATGCATGACCTTTTTGTCCTAGGAAGTACTGACTCTTGTAGTAGCTGCAAAGGCCTTGTTCTCAGTAGCTGGACAGTTAGCAAGCAGCTTTCTCCTCCTTATTAAAAGTTTACAAAAACAAGAAGAAAAAAGAAAAACCAAAACAACCCCAACCATTTCATTATTCATTGGATAGGGAAGGTGGTTCTGGAGAATTCAAAGTTTTACAGCCAAGGATATAGATGAAAATGCCTCTAAGCATTTACTCGAAGAGAGAGAGAGGGCAACTCCTCAAGAAGGAGCATCCCATAAAGCATGAATATGAACAGGATATAGAGTAAGTTATGAAATGACTCCCCAAAACCACAGAATGCAGCCAGTAAAGATTTAGCTTTACTGAGGCTAGGGCTCTAATCTTTGTGCTTATTTCTGCATTCACCAAGTTGAGGATAACCTCAACCTAGAAAGATATATCTAAATTAAACCACTTAGAAACCACGCAAGCAAGTAAAGAACACAACATCTTTACTGAAGCATAGTTGTTAGGCTTTTTAAATCATTATTATTTCATTGTAATAAACTATTTAAGTATTAATCATATTCAACATTCATGAAATTGTTTTTATTTTTTTAAGCTAATAGCAGCAATCAGCTAAGGGAACTGGTAAATAAACAATGTTGACAAACATAACCTGATTTGAATAAGCAGAAATAACTCTCTGCAGCTGCCATCAGCTCATCTTACTTACTAGTAACTGCCTGTCTTGCCCAGCTTTCCAATGGCACAAAAGTGTGCCATATCAGTTTTAAAACTCTAAGGGAACAAGATAATCAACTACAGGTTTAATCATTAATTGTATAGTTTTTAACAGTTTATTAAAATACATACATCGGCAAAGGTATTCGCACACTGCATATTCAAATTAATCTCATTCAAATAAGAACTGTCATTATATGCAATTTAATTAAACACTAGTTTTTATCTGAGGCAACTCCATTTCATCTTTGGTTAAAAAACTACTTTTTAATAAAATATTCACAGTATTTGGTTAAGGGAAAACTGAAAATGGCCTGACTTCACCTGATTAGCAATTGCAAAGCATGTCAGGACAAATTTAGCCACAGAAAATATCTGAAGGGTATTATAATCACAAAGATTTCAGAGTCCTTTCAAGCTGTCAGCAACATCTTCCGTTTTTCTGAACTCTACATCCGGTTGAAGTGGCATAAAAGCATTTCTGTAATTCGGCTGCCTTTGAGACACAATGAAACCACCTACATGGTCAAATGAGAAAGCTGAATGGTATGGACTGCTATGCAGCATCTCATCCAGATGATGAATCTCTAGATAATAAAGTTGTCTGTGTCTGGAAACACCTGGACTATCAAGTTAACATCACAAACTGATGTGACAGAAACATTTGTCAGGTAATTTTAATAACCAGACTGGAGAGCCTATGTTTCATCAGAAGTTCAAGAACGCAACACATAGCAGACCAATGTATGCATCAATTTATTGAATAAGACACGTGGATGCTTTGGACCAAATATCCTCTACCATCCCTACAGTATTAAAATATGACTGTGCAGTGAACATCAGCAGGATAGTCATGCTGGACTCAAACCTTGGCTTTCCAAACAGTGTTATACAGTAATAAAATAACCTACAGAAAAAAGTACCAACACTGTGCACAAACTCAGGATTTTGCTTTTTCCTTGCCTTCCTCCACTTAAAACCTACATGGCTTCCCTAGATTTTATGTAGCCATAAGTAACACACAAAACATCTTTCAGAAAACTCCAGTATCAAGTGTGACCCAGCATCAAAGCATCAAAGTCAGACAACCGCTCACTAATATTTTAAAAGAGTTCAATAAGCCTTTTGTAAAAGAGCTACCTAAAGAACTTAAAACCTTTGGTCTGACCAAGTGCTCCACACCAGAACCTTCCTGAAACACTCATGAACTGTCATCAACTGTGACTTCAAAAGGGGACCTGGCTTATTTAATTTAACCCAATATCCTCCTCCTGACAGAGAACAAAAGCAGATGTCCAAGAAAAAGCACATGGCAGTGCTCTGAACAGGGGCTGGATCAGACAACTTTGCAAGACTCCACCCAAGTTGAACTACTCCATGATTCTGGAAAAAGGCATGCAAGCAAACAGTGACATTTCCTCAAAATACCATTTATCTCTCAAAGTTCATGGTGCTAGTTGATAGAGATCTTTGTTTTGACCTCTTAATGTTACACTTGAATTAAATAAATCAAATATTTTAAGAATAGTGTATGTGGATAAATAGAGTTATAACGATAGAAGTAGTTATGTTAAGGCTTGATTTTAGGGCAGGCCTTGATTGGGAAACCTGCCCTGGGAAACTTTGTGCTAGGAATAGAGCATAGATAAGATAGAAACAATGTTTGAAGGATTCAACAGAGCATGTAGAACACAAGGACATAGCAGATTGTTGTTAGTGATTTGTTGCTAGTGGTAGAGCTAAAATATAACATACTAAAGGGATCGTGGTGGTGGGAGTTAAGTCGGATAAACAAACTCATAGTCTTAAGAAAGCTGAGCATGTAAGATTTATAGCCAAAGAAACTATTATCTCTTTGTTGAATGTAACCGTTTATAACTAAGAAATGTGTATCTCTGCACGTAGACCAAGCTGTAACAAGGTATAAAAGCTGAAGCAAAAATGGGGGTCTTTGGGATCCTGACTTTGGACGATAGTCCTCAGGTCCCCGGGCCCTGAATAAAGCACCGCATAAACTGACACTGTTAGTTTGTGTTCTTTGTTCTACGGGCAACATTAATACCATGTGCTTGTGGGAAGTTATAAATAGTAATAATATTAAACTCAAAACTTATTTCTCAAAATCCAAAGCAGCTAGTCACAAACTCTGAGCAAGAAACAGCTGCTTAACACCAATTAGCAGGAGGGCTATTCTGAAGCCTTTTAAAAGCCTCTAAAAATGCACAGACAAGAAACCGCAACTGAAGACCTCTTCACCCATCTTCACAGACAGCAGCTTTCTCCAAATTAGTACCATGTCATGATTTCAGCTACTGTCATCACACTGATCCTCCTGATTTCCTGTATTTTCTGCTTACCCTGCTGTCTGTATCCTTGCTTGGTCTCAGTCAGTAACTCAATGTAATGGACATTAGAAAATACAATTACAGCATTCGACACTGTGCCCCAAAAGCAAGTTACTTCTAAGAAACCAAGTTTATTTTTAGCAAAAAAAAAAACCAAAAACAAAGAAACCACCACCAAAACAACCAGACAGATAGACAGATGGAAAACTTCAGAAAAGTGCCAAAACTGAGGGACAAGAAGATATATATCAACTGCCTAGAAGTCTGCCTCTAGATTACACAGTACAGTTGATGTTTTGAACTTGTAGGCCTCAACTCCTTTCTAATTAGACGGGTGTATAAAAACGTTTTGCAGTTAGTTGTTGAATAAGTGCTTTTGTTGTTACTTAAAGCAGAAGCTGGTTTTGAGTAGACTCTCAAGCAGTCCAAGTATCTGCAGAGTTCATAAAATACTTCCTCTGAGGCAGTTTTATTTTAGTCAGTTATCTGAACACTTGCCATATGACATAAATCAACCAAAGCAGATAAATTCACAGTCAAATAAAAATTTGGACACTGCCCTCAGTTCAAATCACAGCCTAACTACATAAAAATCACATCCTTTTACTTATTGTATAGACTGAAATAGCTGTGATAATTCAAGTCAAATTTTTCCATTTTAAGGAATACTTACAGCTAAAATCTGGCCTGATCATCCAAGTCCCAACTCATTTCTTTGCATTCAGTCACTAAAAATACTTGATCATAGACTGAGCTCACTGTTAAACAATTCAACAACAGTAAAGGACCAAAATGTACAGTGAAAGAACTGTATTTCAGAAATACACTATTTCCTCATGAGAAAAGTACATGGACTTTGTTTACCAATGTCTAGACTGTGTTAGTCTATTAAGTGATTTAGTAAGTAATGTGAATTAATGGATTAAGCTCTACATGTATTGTCGCAGAAGCAGGTACTGATTTTGCAAAATCATGGACAGAAGACATTTCCCTGCAGTGGGAATTGGTTTTAGTTTTTTATCTTCAGTTACTCAGGGCACAGGAGACAAATTATATCCTTGAAATAATCGTTCAAATAAAAATTTTACATACTGTAAACACCCCAGGCCATAAAAGATTAAAAACAGAAAAATTCCAGCACAGCTTCACAGAACAAGTGAATGTAAAATGCTCGTTTTATCAATACAGAAATCTACATGCAGGAGAGGATTTGTCCTAGCAGGCAAGATCATGCTCTTCAAGGTCTGACTTCACTAGGGTTTCACTGAAGTTAATCCACAAACAGCAGTATTGTGGCACTTTCTGTGTCAGAAGACTCATATTAACAAGGCTACCTTTGGCATTTTCAGAGCATGGAGTACCATATGCTAAATGTCTACAAAGTGATGGTATTTCTTTTCATTACTTCAGTTCTCTTGCTGGCAGCACAGAAAAATGTTTAGCCACAAACCTGTGCCATCATCTCAGAGGTTCCTACATTCCCCGAGTCTTTTGTCACAAGTCTGGAGATAGAAGATTAGAATTCTGGTGACCAAAATGCATTAAGTTCAGAAGGGAAATCCCTTTAAAAATAATTACAATTAAACTTGAATGCTATTTCATGTTGCTAACCTCTCCACAGATGACTAAGCAAAATACCGTCACACGCTATCCAAGACCCGAGAAAACTTGTGTTCAGAGCCAAACTTGTCCTCAATACCAGAAGGTGCCTTTTAAAGAGCCTCATTTATGTCATCCTACATGAAGATGATAGTATCTTTACTTCAGGGTATTACACTAACAGCTCGAAGGCCTTTCTGACAGACTGTGTCACTTGTCATGTAAAGCATTTTCTGGAGGTGAAAAAAAGAAAACAGACTAAATCCTCCTCATCAATGACAAAAGTAAATAGCTAATAAGGCAAACAGTGAAGCAAAAATAACAGGAAACTGGCAATAAACTTTCTCATACCTTAAACCAAGGAAGAACAGACAGAAAAAGAGAATCGCTGACTTTCAAGACTAACAAAAAAGTTTACACTCAAACCTACATTTCCCTTTTAACTCTGCACTGTGGAACAAACTTTAACAGTATTTCCTCATGTAGATGTGAAAGCAAATTAATGAATCACAGTTTAATACAAAGTGAATGTTTTACAGATTTATATCACAGGCTTTGAGGAGATATTTATAGAAGAAAGCTCAACTAGCTTTTTACCAGAATGATGTATCACAGGTGAACCATTAAGGTCTTTCATAAGACAACTTTACAATATTCCCAAGACTACCTCATTTTAACAAAAATCAGATTATTCTGAAAGAATAGGAATCCAACTGCATTTGGTGCAACAGTTCAAAATCTTTTAAAATAATGAACTGTCAGTCTGATTGGCAAAAACAAGAGCCTTGATAACTGGCATTTCCAGCACAGTAGAACCAGATAACATTTTGTTATATCACTGGCAAGTAACATTTAAGGACAAAAAAATACAGGTCTTGAATGAGACTAAATCCAGGAGAGGGGGTTCCAGAACACTGGAAGAATCTGAGGATTTATGTCACTTGCTTCAAAAACACGTGGTTCCCTACCATGCTTTTGTACACAAAGAACAGCATTTCTGTCTTGAAATACACTGTGGATCAAGGCAGTAATAAATTGATACACATGCAATGAATTCCCTTTGCTCCTTAACTCCATGCCATTTGAGCTTATCAGCTGTCACCAATTGCTCATCTGATAACCAATACTTATCAGCAGTGGTTTGTTTCAAAGTTCTTCATTTCAACACAATGCTTGTTAGCCTTTTCCGCACAGTGCTCCACAGACATTCAACAACTGTTTTCAGGCCACTCACTTACTACTTTTTGACTGACTTAACAAGAGAAAATGACCCTAAAATTCAGGAATAGCCCACAAATTCAGAACATAACATATAATGACTTCAGACTGCAAAACTGCTATTTCAAAAAGCACTGCTGTTCACAGGGATGTCACCTGGGAGTGCTTCAGATTCTTTTCGAACACCCAAGCTGTCACCTTACATAAACAGCAAAAGTGAAATATCAGGGCCAGATACTGTAAGAACTGACACCTGCTGTCCTTATCCAGCCCACACTTATTTGTGTTCTTCCATTGCACTGCTGCTCCTTCTGTGGAAGGCCAAGAGTTTAATTTCTTTAAATCTTAGACTATTTCTGTCCTTCTGGAGAAGCATCTGTCCAATGAAAAACACTCTTTAGCCTTCACAGCAGACATTTCATGAACAGAACCATCTGAATGATGCACTTTGCATTAGCTTTGATACACATGCAGTTTTGCAGTAAGATGTCAGCAAAATTTCTGGCTTAAAGCCTCATCAATAATGGAAGTCAAAACTTCAGTGATACAAAGCCAGGATCACTTGTGAAATTAGGAAGTCAAGACCCTCCAAAAAACTTTCACTTCAAGGTTAACAGAGGGAAGGAACTACTTTGAGTGGCATCATTACACACAATACATCTTCTATCAACACTCTGACAGAAAGTCAGCACCATTCCAAGACAGAGTATTAGAGCTCTTACATTTGTGCTCTTGACATGCGTAACAAAACTACCGACAGTGAAAAATCAGGATGGAAGTACAGGCTGACAAGATCTCAAGCAGAAAAACTAATTTGATGAAACAGTCAGCTTCAGCAGCCTTTCTCACTTCCAACCACTGATAAGTCTAAATATTCTCCCTTAAGTATTACTTTATGGTAAGTGACTGGAAAAAAAGGCAGACTACAACACCAGAATAGAAGTGAGAAAAAAATTCTTCTTGAAAGATGCTCATTCTCTTTAATAAAAGAAATTCTAGACAAGAGTATGGTATAAACTGTTTTGTCAGTAAATGTGCTCAGAAGCTCAATAGAAGAACATCCAAAAACCAAAACGAAGGACTTGCGTGCAGCAGCAATACTACATACTGGGAAAAGTATCAAAATTTAACAGCTTCAAATAGATTCACAGTGAAGATTCGAATTGACTACTGCAAAAGCAGCCAGAGGGAAAACATGCATATTGAATCACAAGAGTCACATTTAATGGGTCGCTGTGGCTTTACTACAATTGGACGCTTGTACCACAACTATTGCATCCAAGAATATAACTTTGGTTACAACATTAACATACTCATTCATGAAGTGATCAGCACTTCTTGATACAGCAGGAAAGTCTAACATTTTCAGCCAACAGGAAGACAAGCAGTTTTCAATTCATACAACACATTTATCTGTACAAAATACTGACTTTTACTTTGAATCCAGCTTCAGGCTCATAGCAAAGATGGCCCCAAAAGCAGTCCTAAAGTAAAATGGCACTTAATGATCCAGAGCTAAGGATGTGGAAATGGTAGTAAGCAGCGACACAGTAGTCACACTACAAGATGTGCAACATCTGTCTCACACCCTACAAATGCACCACCACAACTCAGGACTATCTGTTGGCTTTTGAAGTCAGAATCAACCAGATGCTGGCCAGCCACCTGATAACCAATTTAAGAACCAGAATGTATCCATTACTTAGGTACCATCTTCAAGATGTGTTTAAGTGCACACATTAAACACTGTTATATCTGAGCATTTACAAAAGCATAACTAGAACATTATGTAGTGACTAATTATTCTTAATCTAACATAAAAAACCAAGCAGATTCATTAATTTCAGCTAAATTGCGACCCACAAACCTGTCACCAACAGGAATAAGGACCAGCTTCAAATGCTGATCTCACCATAACGAAGTGTACTGTAATCTATGAAATACCATGTGTGTTCGCGTACATGTGTGCACACGTGTATACACGTGTAAAATCAGAAAGGACATTTTTATTTACTAATAAAATGAAAAACTGGTAAGCTAGGATTAAAAAAAACACCTAGAGCAAAAATATTTCTGTAGCTAGAAACACAGCAAAAGTTACCGCTGGCCTGAAGATGGCCAATACCTACATAATTAATCCTGTCATGGTAAGTACTGAAAAACTCCACAAAGCTTTAAAAAAAAAGACAGCGAAGATGACACCTACACAATGCAGTGCACAGCATCTCTTTAGACAGTGTTCATGAAATTCCCTGAACTCACCTCTTACAGACTCTGTTTTAAATACAAATAGAAGTAAAATAATTCATACCATTTGTTATGAGACTGACAAGGAAATTACCTATGATATAGAAAAAAAAGAAACTGTTTCCAACAGATTCACTTGTTTAAAGAAATAAAAGCCAATTAGGTTACAGGCAGATTTCTGCAAGATTGTGGATTCATATCCACGCACTTAAGTAGAAGTCTCTTTCCTCAAAAGCCTTTGCCAGGAAACAAAGAATTTTAAAACAGAAATCAGGCTCTGACCAAAATGCTGCCACACAAGAAACAGTTCAGTTTAGTTTAAACACAATCACCAAGGCTTTACAAAACCTTTCCTTATTTTTTCAAAGCAATATTTTAACATAATACTTAGTACTTAAGGTTAGTTGTCAGAACTCAAGATTTGTATGACAGCAAGTGTCCAGGTAAGAAATATACTGCAGTTGGCTTTCATATAACATACTCAAGAAGCTCTGCATCCAAAAAGTTAATAAAGAAAAATCAAAAATCCAAAGGCTCTTTAAAAGTTGTCCTACTACAATTCCAATTGATGTTGTAGTTGTAGAATCGAGAACTGAAGAACAATAATTTGAAATACCAGCTTCAGTTCTGGCCATTAGTGCCTTCAAGCATCCCTGATTACAAGTCTAAGCTATTGTACAATGAGGAAAATGTTTAAAATGAGCTTAACAAAAATTAACATTTAAAAATATTTTTTTCCATATTGAGTAATTAAAAACCACTACAGTAAGAGCAACTTGTGAGGGTATTTTAAGAGCTACGGTTTCTAGATAAGTTCAAATAGGTAGATTCCCCAACACTAAGCTTTAACAATAACACACCAAAAAGTTACTCTTCCTCCATCAGGTTTCAGATCTTGTGTGGGTTTCTTTCCCAGAACTAGAAGGCGGCACGGGAAAATACCGCAAGAGACAAGAAGTGCAAACACACTGCAAACTGTATGTAATTGCATTACAAAAGAAAAGGGAAAAAAAGGGAAAAAACCCCCCACCCATACAATGAACAGAGAAGTACAAGAGAAGATTTTTTAACTGAAGCCACGTAGGAGGAAAAGCTCCATAACCAACAATGCACCAATATGGCCCAGGGAAGTGAAGAACTGACTGGAAAGGTCAAGGCTCACTTTTTTTTTTTTAAAAGAAAGCATGTTTTAATTTAAGCTCTATTTATACGGTAGTAGAGTCTAGAGGTCTCTAAAATTATGGCAAAGTTAGGCAACAAATACTCAGCAGTGATACTTCACTGATCCCAAGAAACCAAGTATGAAGGTTGCACCAATAGCCAAACACATACTCAGATACTGTGGTAATAGGGATACTATACAAACCTTAATTAAGAGGATTTTAAATCACAGCAGGTGAAGATCTCGGAACATCCGCTGTACTGCCCATCCACAGGTTATTTTTCACTTATTTATTCTTCCTATCCTGCCATATGCTTAATAATTTTGTTCCTGGCTTAAAAATTGGTGAGGGAGAATATCAGACTAGCAAAGAAGTAGCAGTCATGAGCATGTGGCTCTTGGTACCTACTGGCTGGCTGGCAATAAACTGCTGCAAAAAGTGAACAAATGAAGGGAGTAATTCAAATCAGAACATCACCAGAATGCACCAGTATTAAACCAGTCCAAGTTTTCTTCAGTGAACAACAGAAGTGTTTTAAGATCAGAGTGTGCTTTTTCTTTAACATAACTTTAAGGCTTGCAAAATACAGCCCTTTCCTTTATGTCCATGCCAAAAAGCCATGTTCAAACCAAAACATTTGAGTGTGCATATAATTACAAATGAAACACTGTGACAATATCGCCTGGCATTTTCCTTTAAATTGTAATCTACAGGTAATCTACAAGGCTAAAGTGACAATTAGAAAACAAAACAGACAATTTACTATAGGAGAAGTTTCAAAACAGTTTTCAGAGTCAAAGCCATCAAGCAGTTGTTCAAGAAACAGGAACCTGTGCAGGAAGGCACCCTGCAAAAGTTATTTGGCAGTATGTGTTCTGCACTTTGCAAATCTGATTACTCTAAAAAAATAAAAAATTTAAGAGTCCAACCTCTAACAAGGCTCATGGAGCCTGAACACCTTAAAGTATACAGCTCTAGGAAAAGCCACCCAAATAATCATCCTTAAGTACCCAAAGTCTATAGGAGAAAATTTTTAAAAATTACTTTGCATCTACGTGGGTGCTGATTCAAACCACATTACCAGCGTAATTTCAATACAAGAACAAAAGAGGGATTTCCTGATTCAGTGCTGAGAAAAAAAAGACACATTGAAAAGCAACTCTTTGTTCCATTATTCATTACAGCAAAACAAAAACACACACCCACTACTTAAGCAAGTGTAATTATATTAATACATAGATATAACTACAATTTCACAATTAAGACTCTCTTTAACTGTAAGCTACTAACCATGGTAGTATTACTTCTGGAAATTTTATTTTCTTAAGCATCTGACTTAAGCATCTACCTCCAAAAAGACTATACAGCAGTGAAATACAGAGACTACACTCTGGATTTCAAACAGACCAAATATTTATGTCGGGTTCTCAAGTGTTTCAACAACAATCTTGTACTTGAAGAGATTACACAAGATTATGAAGGAAGCAGCTTACCAAGGCAAAATTGACATTTTTTCCCCACTGGTGAGCTTTAGTAGTTCAGATGTAGAATCAGTTGCTTTAAATCACTACTTAAACATCTTCTTTTGAAAGCATCAAGAATGAAGCTCAGTTTAATGCTTATTTCTGCCTACTTTATGTCTAATCCTCAGAGGAAGTGCTTGTTAGTTTTTACTCTACAAAACCAAGTCATTTCAGAAGTACCATGATTTAAACTACTCATTAGCCTTTTAGCATATAACCATTAAGAAATTCATTGTCTCAGGAAGATTTTAAAGGCAAATCAAAGTACAATGACAACAGACCAATAAGGATACCAATGAACTGCCTCAATCTTCAATTTCTTAAGAAAAGTTTAGAAACACTATCAAAAGAAACAATACAACTTAGAAAAAACATGAGTACAGTTAATGAGATAGAAACATTGAAATGTTTAATATGGTTAAATGTTATAGAGTAACCCTAGTTTCTATTAAGGTTAACTTTCAAATGATTCTTAAAAAAAAATTAAAAGAATACTTTAACATTAACTTTTAATACTTAAATGTATGTAGTTCAACAATACTTCACTCTTTAGCTACATTTAATGTAAACACCAGAACATCTGAAAATTAGTAACTACATTTAGAGAAAAGACTTCACTGGGATTATAAACCACAAAGTAATCTTACCAGTCCTGACCCAAAGAACAAGTTACAGGACAGATTGCTACCCACATGGCTGAAATGGAGCCACTTCCACAGCAAGGCCCCCCAACCAGCTTAGATCAGCTCAGACAGGGAGCACCTATGTCCTGAACCTGCTCCAGAAACCATCCTCTGGGCTGTTCAACAACTGCTTGGCCTCACACACACTCAAGTTTAAAACCCCTCTCTCTGGAGCTCTCACTGGCACAACAGCAGCTCAGGATGCACGGTGGTTTCACCACACACTGCTGAGGGCAGCCCCCTCATCTCCAGGGCAGTGACAGCAACACAGCAGCCTGAGGAATACACATTTCAGGGAGTACATTCATGCTTTAATGCACAGGAAAGATTCTTTAGAACTGATCTACTTGCTAAAATTCTTACTGGAAACAATGTCAGATCTATTGGATTCTGTATTTAATACTTCCTCACCTCAGTGATAAATGGCTTCTCTCAATTAACTGCAAACCGAATGGTTTCTACAACAGCCAGTGCAGCTGTACCACCACATTGGCACATCCCTCAAAAACACTGGTATAGTGACTTCAGAGTACTATACGTTTCAAGACAAAGAAGCCAGATACCATGCTATGCACACCTAATAAGTTTAACTGATAATTCCAGACTAAATGGACAACTGGAAAATGGTTGCTATATATATTGCATTAGCTGCCAATATCAAGCCTTACAAACACCCCAAACCAGCAGGAGACAGAGACTGCAGATTCCTAACAGTTTGTTTTCTTCCTTGTATCTGTTTAGCAACCACAAGCATTGGTTTTCTCATTTTTCATTTCAGAACACACAAGTAACAACATACTGACACTGAAGAACCTATAAATAAAGCACAGTCAGCAGAGTAGTAATTGTGCAGTCTACAGTAAAAGGCAGCCATGCGTGCATGGTAGTAAAATGAGAAGTGAATATTTTAGATTATCTCAAAGAGATATACAGTATTCTTATTCAGCCAGCACTGACAATATACAGATTAGTACTACATTCTAGAAATTTTACTTTTTAGTAAGTAGATTATAGATAAGTCCCTTTATTGTTACAGAACAGTATCATAAGGACAGCTAAAGGCCTCAGACCAAATCAGAGTACACTATCGGAAAGGAAGAAAGCAGCAATAGAGAATTGGAATTCTAAGAACCTAACTGCACATTACAGAACCATGTTTAGCAACAAAAATGATCAGTAATACACAAACTATTTCATCTACATATTTAAAATAGATCCATCTTTTCAGGGCATACTGTTACCAGACACATCACTTTGAAGTCCCAAAACAAAACCATTTCTCCCCTCTTGCCACTCCCCAGATATTACAGTACTAAAAGATAAGCTATCATTTTGTTTAAGCACACTTTCAAATATCTGATTTCTATACTTAGAGGTTGGAAGGAGAGAATTAGATGCATTTTTAATTCAGAAAACTACTGACAATTTCCCTAGTAAACTTTCAGACAATGGCACAAATTTGCATGCAAATGCATTAAGTCTTAGTAATAAAAATATTAAAAGTAAAACTAGTAACAAGATTTTCTGATCGTCTTATTTTCAATCTAATTTTTGACCAACTTTTCTTCTCAATTTTCAACATTTTTCTTCAGTTCCCCTAAATGCAATCACATTAGGCTGTACTACACTACATCTACTGCTTGTGCTTTAAGTGACTTGTTTTTTCAAGAATGAAACTTGAAAGTACAAATTACGCCCCACTGTGAAATACTTTATGAAGACGATTCTCTCCCTTCATCCTGCCTTTTTCCTGTTAATAGCAGAAAACCAAAGTTTAAGACTAAACAGTTTTCTACCAAATAATTCATTACGTACTTGGATGCTAGATTACAAAGGAACTTGCAATAAAGCTCCAAAAGAAAAAAGCAACTCATATTTTAAAATTCTAACTCATTTTGTAATCAAAAGAAAGTTATAAGTGATCTACAATGAGTTTTCGCCAATTTGACCTTGATTTCTAACTCTGTCAATAGTACTGTTATGTAACACGCTACATGTACATAATGACTGCACAAGATATCCATTGTATTGATGACAAAACATCAAAGCATTACCAAGCTGTCCAAATTACAAAAGATAAATGTAGACATCAACAAAGAGACAGCTGGCTATTATAAAACACTTACTATTATTATTATTTTAACCACTAGCATGTTAAAACTGAGTCACACCTCTGGCATATATCTATCAGTTTCAAACAGATGCACTCAACTTGTCCACTATCATATAAGTACTGGGGGGGAGGGAAGAGGAAATCAGATGTCCTAGCAGGAGAAATGACAATTTGGGTCATCACTGAAGCCTAAATGAACCGTTCTGCATGGCATTATTCATCTATACTAACTATAGTTTCCTATTCTCTGTAGTCCATAGAGAATGCACTGTTTACATCTGGTTTTCTTTGCAACCATACAAACTAGGAAGGTTTGTTTAAATTAAAGCTTTGATTTTGTAGCAACGTTTTGCGGCCACAGAACTGCAGGATGTACAGGATCCTGCTGTCTGGTTATGCGAAAGGAAAGATTCCAACATTACTTTAGGATCTCAGTTTGCCATGCTGCATTCAACTGTAGAGGCAGTTAATTTTTTTTATTCAAATGAAAATGCAAGTTCAAATTAATTCTGTTATATCATACTTGCAAGTCACACTTTTGGACTAGATCCACACCGAACTTTTTTCTTAGAATGCATGAACTATAACAATTCTCATTCCTTATTCTTCTTCACAGACATGTTCTTTTTAAACATTATAGATTTAGCAGTACAGAAGAGGAAGATTCATATTTTCTCATGAGATTACAAAAAACATATTTACATCAACATCATAGATCTTAAGAAATATGTCAATATACTTCCAATGATCACCACTCATAAAAAAGAAACAAACCTACCTACTACCATGAGTGTGAATTCAAATCCTCTCTTCACAGACTTCCGGTAAACTTGATTTGGAAGATTTGCAAACCCCACATATCCTTCAAGGTTCTTCTGTTGCTAAGATAAGAGATATTTGGGAAAACAAAGTTAAAACAAAAGGTTGTAACTTCTTACTTTACTTGTATTTGTTTCAGTTATCTATATGTTCGCTTCATTTTCGTATTTGCAGAAAAGTGCCATCCACTCAACATCTCAACGTCCTAAGCATCTACATCAAAGACAGTGCTATGAACTGCAACAATAAATAGGAAAACTTTGGTTTTTTTATTGGATAGCCAAAAGACTGGCACAGAAAGTTAGCTATGCTAGCTAACAGTATTTGGAGCAGGTACAATTATCACATTATGACTGCGCAAACACAGGAGTGTACAAGTTTTAGCAGATTAAAGTACAATCAACTTTACTCCAATACCTATTTGAAACCCAAGCAAGTAATAGGAACACAGCTTTCCTGTATTGCAAAGAATCACAGTTGACACCCTCTCCTTTGGGGTCACACAACTGGAGGCTTTTGTTAATTCCTTCATGGCAAATCTAGATCTAGACCTAAGCTAATACAGCGTGCATCACAACAAACTCTTCAGAAAGGCAAAATTTCAGTTGCCTTATACCTTGAAGAAGTTATTAAAAATACTGCCTGGATGTTAGCCATTACTTCTCCTCACCACACTAACAGAAGTGTTGAAGGAGCTTAAAATGTCTCTTCCTCACTGTGCTAGACCCTCCAGTCATCCAAAGACTGGCCCCAGTACTTTCAAATCGTTTTTCTAGCAGAATCCTAGAAATGTGTTTGATGACACAGCAGGTCTGAGGACCTTCTTAAGAGACAAGACAGTGTAGTTCTGTCACAGAGAAACTGAAAATACCTTCAGAGAAAACTGTCTAAGAGTAACACAAGGTCTTGTTTCTCATGAGGAATGACTTCAGCCTTTAAAACCGTATGCTTTATGGCCATTCATAAGAGAGTTATGCACATCCACAGAACCAAAGTGTTGTCTACAAGTTTGAAATCCCCTCCCTAAGATTATCTTCAAGAATTATAAAAAAATAAAATAAATAAATCTGTTCTACTACAGGCATTATGGCCTCAGAACTTCTCTGTATGGGATACAGTACAGTTTATTTACATTTGATATGTGGTTGACTTATGCTTATTTGCATGTTTTTCTAAATACTGAATCAACAGAATAAAACTTCTTACAGTAATAACTCCCGAAGTTAAAAAAAAAAATCCAAACAACTCAAGATTTTAAAAATTAAAGCAAACGTTCCTTGCAAGGATATAAAAAACCACTATCCCTTTTCAAGCACTGACTGCCAGAAGTAGCTTCTTTGCAATCCAACAGCCCTCGTCAATGAATCAACTCACTGCTTTAAGTCACATAACTTACTTCTCCATTTGCCAAACAAACCATTATTCTCAAGCAATTCTACACCCCTACAAAAACATATTATACTGGTGCCATCATCAAATTTCAGTAAATCTGAAAATTCTAAGCTTAGCAGGGTTACTTCGAAAAGATAGATTTAATCCTAGTGCAAATTATTACCAACTCTCATTTAGTGTCTCACTTCTCCATCAAGGTTAAAAAAAAGACAGTATTTTTGAACTTATTAACTCAAAGAATAAGAGAGAAATAGCTGAGGATAGCCAGCTAGAGCTAGGTATTACAGCTTCAAGTTCAAATACACACAATGCAACACATATCATTACTTCTCCAAATGTTGGAATGTTTGCCTTGTGTCATTGAGAAACTTTTGGTTGTTGGTTGTTTGTTTTTTTTTAAGACCCTTTTTGTTTCAGTTCAGCCTTAGGTGCAGCAATAGTTTCATCTGAAAGGTGAGACTATCAAAAGATTAAAAAAATCAGCCAGGAATGTAGAAATCCAAAGACTGTTTTACTTTTCCAACCTATTACTACAACTACATGTGAGGAATACAATCTATCACATTCTAACATGCTGAACAGGCACCAATGCTTCAGAGATATTACATGACATGCAGGCGGGTGCTCTTTAAGATATTAGAGAGCTCCTTAATAGTTATTAAGGACCCACACTGTTAAGGATATGGAACAGCTATTCATCTTACCAGATGTAAAATACCTAATCACAGACACACCCACTTTATAATTCTACTTGTCAACCACCTGCATCTTTTCATGTCTGTCAGTCATTTAGTGGCCAGCCCAGCCATAAGCCTTGACACCTACATACCTTTTAATGTATGTCATGCTTACCAGACACAGCTCATTCCCTCATTCAGTTTAGCTAATACTTCCTTTGCTTAACAAAATGGGTTTAAATATAATTCTTGATTTAAATTAGTTTTATTTCTCTTCCCTTCCCCTTCACATATAGCTCCACATGCAGGATAGCTTTACTACTAAGAACTTTAAGAACACCAAGTATGAAATGCCAAACAAGAATACATTGCAATTTTTGGGTTGTTAGTTCTGTTAAGTGGGTCTACAGCATCTACATCCACAATTTCAGATAATGAAACACAAATGTCACTAACCAGAAAGATGTATGAAGTGTTACGCTTGGCATTAATATTGTATTTAACATGAGTGTTTTCACTCCATAAATCAGATGCCAGATTCAGATTTCTGGTATAGCAATACCAATTAAAATTAAAGCTTTCAACATACTGATTTTTAAAAGGTTGCATTTGTTCATAACGTGTTACTTCTCAACAGACTGCAACAAATCAGGAATTGAGTTTCTCAAAATCCTGTAACAGCTTTTAAAAGAAGTTACTTATTACTTTTTTTGTTGAAGCATTGATTTCCACCGTACTGATCACTGTGTCAGGTGAGATCTCATGTTTCTAATACTTACAATAGCTTCCCCTTAACTTTTATCTCTTCCTGATTTCCAGCCAGCTGCTACCTAAGCTCAGTTTCAGTTCACCTACTAAAACCCTGACGCTGGTTCTGTCTCCACAAGAGCTGCAATACATCTTTATCAAAGGAATACTTACAGCTACTTTGTAAACAACACATTTTCATCATTTCCAGTGTTGAAGATATTGATAGAATACATCCAAAAGTAGTCCAGTAAAACGATGAATTTGAACCATTGCAGCAACGAGTCCACACAGGTGCAGCAGCAATCCAGAAAAAGAAACAGGGGCAGCGTGAGGAGAGAAAGAAAAGGAAAGAAAAAGTTACTTACATTTGACCAACAAAGTTACCCACAACACTTTATATCAGCATTTTATGTAACCTTAGTTTAGTTTGCTTTATATTTATGACAGCTTCATTTTACACTACATAAACCTCCATGCCATTTAATGATTAATAGATACTCATTCGATGGTTCCTTTAATTCTAGTTATTCACACTGCTTTTTGTTTACCATATGCTATCTGAACCTGTAATAGGTTCAAGGACATTTATTTTCTGCAGAGGCACTCACCAGAACAAGTAATCTCATTTCAACATACTACTACACAATATTTTTATTTTAGAGTGGAAAAGGTACAAAGATCAAAATCCATCAGCACTGTAAATGTCTCTTAGGATTTTTTATTTCTATATCACTTTATAAATTCAGTGAACAGTGTCAATTCACTTCATTTGCAATATTGAGCATTAGAGCACTGCTGCAACTTTGGGTATAACTGTCTTTGTTGAACAGCCAAAAAATAAAGAACAAACTAGGTGGCACAAATTAAGCATCTGTTCAGCATCACCTAACTCTATGGATGATAAGAAAACTATGCCAGTTCTCGAACATGACACTTAAAATATTTCATCTGCAAACTCATATCAAAAAGACCTGTTATCTTTGTTTTTCACTAAACATCTTCCTGTGCTTGAGTATTTCAAAATATGAATACAAAAAAAGAGAGAAAAAAAATCTCAATACCAAAGCAGCCAATGATGCTTCTGAGCCATAACATCCATTTCTTTTAATTCAATCCAATATTCCCAGAGGCTCAGAGCCTATTTTTAGAAAATTTACAGTGATGGACACTACAGTTCAAAGTGGCACTGAACTCCCCTTCTCCTTTACTACCTAATGGGATATGAGCCTTCTGTTCTTGCAGCCCCCATGTCAAGTGTCCAGAGCCATAAAAATTCAGCACGTTGGATACTTTGCTGCTGCATTCTTCTGAGAGAACAAAAAAGCAAAGCACTGCCCATCAGTTCCAGTCCCCCTCTATGCCCTGCAGAGGTGGCACAAGACACTCCACATCGCTTTAGGACAGATGCACATGCAGCAGAACTGGAGCGAGCTGTACAGGATGGAGTACAACTGATACTGCAAATCCTGCAGCATTATGAATGCCCAAAGGTTCTGATATCAACCACCTTAAGCACTATATTACTTTTTTTTATCATGTTGCACATCATTACTTTCAACTTTGAAACAAGGCAGTGTTGACAAGCACTGACAACTTCTATATCAGTTTGCCAAGTACACAAGAGGGCCTGGTTCCCTAGTTGAAAACGTTATTAATATTGTATTAAACAGCACCAGTTTAAAACCATCTTCCAGCAAGAACGGCCATACAGATCAGACCAAAGTTCCTGCCCTCAAGAGTGGCCAAAAACATACATCTATGGTAGCACATACAGTCAAGTAAACAGACAGCACTATTTCTCTAAACAACCCTGTAGCCACTAAAAATCTCTCTGGCATCTGTTAAGACTAAGATGAGGGAATGTTTCCACTTAAATAACATTTGAACAATTCCTTTTTCATGCGCTCATACACTCTTCACATCATGAAAATGGAGTATCCACAAGAGTTCCTGTACCAAGGCCTCCCTCTCATTACCTGTACATTGTTAAAGGGAGGACTTTATCATTACAAAAATCAACATCTGTTAGCTTAACTGCTGAATCTGTGTTGGAAAACAGCCTTAATAATCTAGCATATTTCAATGAAAAGCAGTCATTTCATGCCTCTGATCACCTCTGGTGCTCCTCTATAACACTCTTCTAGCTCTGCAGTCTCCCAGAGAGAGCAGGGTGAGGGCTATATACAGCATCCAAAAAGCAAAACAGCCACAGGTCTGCCATCTGGTCATGTAATGTCTTGCTCTCTGTTCCTATCTTACTGATTCCCAACACGCAGCTTGGTTTTTTGACTACTCCTGAGTACTGAGCTGATGACACTGTGAACCACACACAGGCACAAGACCTTGCTCCTGAGCTTTAACCAATGTTCACTGAGCACAAAGTATGAAAGTGGTTCATGTAAATATCACTTCACATTCACCTATACTGCATCTTTGCTATCATTTTATACCAAGTCCTCTAACATTAAGTCCTTGTCGTTGCCCATCATCTCTGCTCTAACCTAG
Source organism: Mesitornis unicolor (assembly GCF_000695765.1). NCBI lineage: Eukaryota > Metazoa > Chordata > Aves > Mesitornithiformes > Mesitornithidae > Mesitornis > Mesitornis unicolor. The sequence goes on along the minus strand of NW_010178421.1, from coordinate 12,675 downwards.
CACAAATGAAGGCAAGCCATACAAAGCCATTATAATTTTGGCCTTAGCTGACTTCTGATGCATCCACTCTGTGCAGTCAATGTTACTTTAATGTATGTCTCCTCCAAGCAAAATGTCAAAAGCTCACAAAAAGCAGCTGCAGAGCTGACTGAAGCCATGAATTAATAGCCAGCAGCAAGCTGCTCCAACTATGAGAGTGAGCAAAAAGAGAAAAAGGAGGCACCATCAGTGGCTTTTCAAGGAGTTTTTAGGAAAAGCTCTGAAAAGCAAAAGAAATCCTTCTCCTTGTTTTCTACTAAGACTGTCTATCATCTTTGTTATTGCCCAGATACCATAATTTACATTTCTTTATTCTGCGCCATGTCCAGGAACAATAAATCTAAAGTCATTCTTCAGGTAGTACCATTTGGGCCAAAAGATGACAGCCTCTGGAATAAAGTCCACTGCCTGACAAAATCACATACCTTAACTCTCTGATCAAGAGGGGATGCAAATCCAAGGTCAGATAATTTTTTTTTTTTACCTCTACTACGTACAACTTGATAGCTCAGTTCACTCTCTACAAGGGTAAGAGCAGCTGCTGTGCACTGGTAGTAACTGGCAGCCTGTTACATGGTATTATGAAAACTCCTCAAGGATTTACAGCCTAGCAGCAAACACTAAGGAAGACAGCTGGACAGAAAAAAGACAAAACAGAAAAGCAGTCTGACATCAGAGGAGTCACTGTCCTTTCCAAAGTTTGCTTTGGAGCTTCTCAGTCAAACTTATTCCAAAAGAAGGAAATTCAGTACATTTTTCCCTAGCATCCTTCTATGATTCATCATTTTAAAAAGCCTCCAGGAGCATCACAGGAAGCCCAAGAATTGTTGAAATCTGACTGTAACTACAAGCAACATAAAACAATCTTAGAAAGGGTATAGATACCCACTGTATTAGGCATGCGATAGCAATGACACTTGTCATCAACAATGAAAATAAATGGTGATAATTTTTAGCTTATTTCACACATTTAGAACAGTGAACACATTCTGAATATAATATTTTTCTACAATTTACATTTGCTATGAAGTCAGTTTGTTCTTCTAAGACATCTAGGCATGGGCCAGTTTCCTTTATACACAGTTTACTTTGAAAAGACAGCAGAACTGTCAGAACATGAAAATTTGCTCCTGCTTTAACACTGATTCCCATAAAGCTAAAACCATCTTTTTAGAACTTCTAGCTAATTTCTGCATATTCTTAGCCACACTATTTCTATTCAGACTCCTACCATCATGCTATGGGTAAGATCAGTTTAACAGAGTTGGTAGTTTTACATAGAAAGACTTGTCTATACAATACTGTGTACTTATAATTCCTCCAACATACCTAACATGGTAACTTTTTATTTTCTTCTTCCTAATGGTGCTAGTTGTTTAAAGTCTCCACATCTCTATCTAGAAGCCTCCAAAACCTGCGAGAAGGCCTAGGGAATTACCTTACCAACATCTTCAGAATGCCTAATAGCTTTCTACAGTTTAACAAAGTGTGCATTTTTCCAATTTTCAATATGGACGAAATACATAAAACATAAGAGGTAATACATATCCCCATTTTGTCCTGCCACATCCCAGAGGTAGACAGTAACTGCACATCTTACAGTTGACAGTTTTGTATACTGCATTCTTAAAATAGGAGCTTTAGGTAGCATTATTAACTGTTGCAATGTTTCTGCAAGCCCCAAGAGCTTCTTAATGTACTAGATTAAGATACATGCAACCCACATTAAAAAAAAGTACTGAATTTTAAAAGTATGGAAATAACAATACAAAAGGGGGAAACTCATTAGTCACAGCTGTAAAGTTAAACTTATGCTGAACATCTGCAATCATGTTTCTCCTTTCACTATTCAAAGTAAAGTAAAAACATCTGTCAGGTCCATAACATTTGCTATAATCTGCATGGTAGAAGTCTAGTACTCGTGGAAAGAAAATCAGCACTTTCATCCCCTCAAACAGGCATCAACTGCAAGCAGCGGTACTTATTAAAAGTCTTCTTATAAAAGAAAGACAACTTGGCTTCCAAGTGTGAACCTAAATTCTTGCCTACATTAGAAAAAACTAAAACTATCCTCAAAAAGAAAAATTGTTTTGATGTGTAACCAGAATTAAGAAATCAGGATTTCTCAGTCTCTAGGAGCAAGCTGACTGAGTCAATCAGTAACTTTGATTGCTGATCCAGTGAATTCACTGTCAATTCAACTGTTCCTCAAAATCCCACTGGGCATAAAGAGCCAGTAAAGATGAAGGGTGAGCTTTAGACCCTCTCTCTTTTCCTGTGCCAGACACTATCATCTGGTTTATTAACAGATAGTGTTGAAACACGTGTGATGTCTTAAGAGCAAAATGGTTCTGCACTGGAAAATATCAGAAAGAGCAGGCAGCACAGTCCATCTGCTGAGCTACAGGCAGCGTGTCCAGAAGGAAAGTAGAAAACTCTGAAGAAAAAACACGGGATGTAGCAGGCACGCTACTAAACCTTAACTTGCCTGTTAAAACGAATTTGCCAGTCTTCAGAGCCAGTGTATGGTATACAAGAGCATGCCTGAGCAAAACCTGCACAGATTGCAGCAACTACAGTGGACACAGCCAGCGGTACAGTTCTGACAGTGGCCAAAGAAGTGCAAGAAAGTGGACAACTACAGGAAAATCAAGTCAGGCAACTGTTTAGAAAAACAAAACTAATTACAGATAGACGGGGGGTGGGGGGGGAAGAAAAGCTGTCAAACTACCAAAGTAGGCCTGTATAGCTACAGAACTTTCAGGCCAGCCACACATATTGACAAGTTTTATGTAATACTTCATCCTTCACTAGAACTAACTAGACAACGAATTCGTTGCAGAAAAAGTAAACCTTTTTTGCTTAAATACAATTTAAACATACAGGAATACAATTTTAAAGCTTCTTATTCTTTTGTGTGTTTCCCCTTTATTTTGGATTTTAAAAAAAGCCTTGATCTGCCTGCAGAAAGCAGCACGCAAGCCACCATCACATAGCAACTTGCATCCAACCGAAATGACCAACTCAACATCAAACTTGACAGTAAAGTGACTGATTATCTTCCATTTCATAAAGTAGGGGTCAAAATGACTGCAGCAAGAGATGGCACAGGCGACAGGAAAGCTAAGAAGCCACCAAAATGGCAAACAGGGAACTGGTGTCAGGAAGAGCAGCAGATCAAGCATCTACCACACATCACTTGGTGATAGACCCACCACTTGCAACCTTCCTTCCTAACTCCTCCTCCCAGTTTTGCTATCATCGGATGTTTATTCCAATACAAACACTGAGCTAAGGGTTGAAGATGAAAGATGCAAAGGAAAAATATTTAGAAAAAGGCTACAGAAAATTCCTAGATACAAAACCTCCAAGTGAGAGGGAAAAAAAAAACAACCTAAAAAAATTTTAAAACCCAACAAATCCTACACAAAATTTAAAAAATATTTATGCTCCACTTCGTATTTAACATGCCTCTTGTCTATTTTGTTTGTGGAAGTTTCCCAAAAAGATGTAAATAAGATATTTAAAGACAATTAAAAACAAACAAACACACAAAACTGGTGGGAACTTTCAGGCAGTTTTATCTCACACTACTTTCATCTCTTATGAAATAACTAAATAATGCGTTTGAAAAGAGCCACTTGTAAGGACACAGAAATTCTCCACAAAGTAGGTTACTGCCTCAACCTGGAGACCATTTCAAGAGTCTTATACAGCACTGGAAATACAGTAGAAAGAAACAACACAGCATAGTAAGTATTAAGAAACACATTAAAGTATCATGATGTAATGTATCATTTAGTTCCTTTGCCATTCCCTTTTTATCTAAGTTATCATTGGGCCTTTCTCTTCATGCTCACCTTCGCAATACATTTTCCTTCAAAATTGGCATGCAGATTGGTTAGTTAACACAAAGATTCAGAAGGCAGTGATAAATTAGGGTTCATAGGTTTACACCTATTTAAAAACAAACAAAAATAACAAAACCAAAACCAACAGATGCCCTCCTTCTCCTACCCCAAATCTCTGTGTGAAATAGCAGCAAGGGCACCTTACCTCTGACCAAGCACAGGACTGATTTTTTTCAGGAAAAGTAGATTCCTGCAACCCAGCTGGCAATATTTCAGCCAAGGGACTCAGAAAAAGGCATTGGCAGGTGTGCACTCTGCGCTCCCTTCTGTTCCATGCCTTGAATCCTGGCAGAAGGGAACTCCCCAGCCATGCATGCCATCCTCCTCACCACACAGCCATAAGGACAGCAACACCAGAAACTACATTTTTACATTCCTAGCCTAAAGAGCTGCTATCAGATCTAGGGACATCTCTTAAACATGTAGGTGCAGAAGTGCTAATGAATCACACAGATTCAGAAATACAGAAATACTCAAGTATGTTCAACACACTCAAAGTGAAGGGCGTTCCCCTTAAAATCACGAGGGGAAATTAAAAGTATTTAATTTCTGGTGCTTCTTTTAACATGAGGAATTCTCATTTAAAGCAACTAGGGTGGAGGGCTTTTACCATACATTTCTGTATGGTGGACGCAACTCATTCCCATATGGGAGTCATCTGGTTTTCTGTATATTCTCTTATTTTCTTACATTAGTTTCTATGCTGAACACCTCAAGCCGACCTATAGAAGCCTTCAGAAGCCCTCTATGTTTCACCAAGAAAAGACACTTTGAGCTGAAATTTTTAAGAGACATGTCCCCATCACTTGTCTTTTAAAGTTTATTGTATTTTCGCTCTGTAGCAAGTAGCACCTCAGAACAGTGAAACCAAATTACTTCTTAAAGCACTGATCTTTTTGTCTCAGACAAGTAATTTTTTTTGAAAAACTGAAATACATCTTGAGACTCTCTCATCATTAGCAAGCTGTTACCAAATAATAATTTAAAACACATTTTTATTCAAAGAAAAGCATAGTAGTAGTTGGAAAGTTCAGTTACTGTATTCTTTTACCACTTGAAGCAGGTTAGGTATTTTTTCCACAGCATTCATTTCACCCACAGCATATTTTAATGATATTAAAAGAAAGAAGTTAAAGTTTTGATTACAAACTGAATTTTCAGGATACTCTGAAATCAAGTTTATATTTATGTTTCAATAGTTCAACTACATGGTTCATCAAACACTACCAAGAGAGGTCCTTAAGGAGATTATTAAAATACTAATACTTAGATATTTTGCTTTTTGACTATTTCCACACTGTCTGAGGAGTTCTGTATTTACAACAAAGAACTCTAATGAGACCAAGAAGATAAAAAAAGAAACGCAGGTGCTATTTTGAAGAATTATCCCAACTAATAAAAACCTCTCCGTATGTTAAGCTTGGATGTTTTGAAACACAGCTGGCTGGCTGCACTGTTTTTAATTGTCTTTATTTTTAAGGTAGAGCGATACCACAGAAAGACAGCACCCATTCCAATTACTGTGTAAGGAAGACAGTGCGTAAAACTTAAGAATGTTTCCCTGTGGGTTGCAATGGCAACTGACAAAAGAATGCTCCATACTGATAATAAAATGTATCATCCAGGTTTAATATTAAGACTATTTACAGTATGTAATTGGTATAATTACCACTCATCTGTAATATGAGTTGGCAGTTAGGAACCTTACATTTTTATTTCATTTATTCCACGTCAAGGAATTAGTTTTTAACTTGGCATTTAGAGCACACATTTTTCCAGGAGGAAGGCAACCCATCCAAGAGCAGCCAGAACATCCACAGCCCAAGTGCCTGGGATGGCAACACAAACATTGGGATGACTGTGAGGACTGAAACTACAACTTGACAGCAAACCATCCTGGTGATCAACAGCACCGAAGCTGTCAGTTTCTCAACTTTCCGAGCCCTTTTGTTCCTGGCATTAGTAACAAAGCTGGCTGTGAAGAGCAGACACGCCACAGTCCAACAGGAATAGCGGCAGAGCAGCCATTCTGCGTGATTAGAGTGGGAGTTAAATCCTCTCCATGCCTGGCTGCCACACCAGAGTACCTGATGGCCAAGATTCACAACCAGGAACACAATTCAAAAGAACAAGAAACACAGAATTATTTTTGCTACCCACAACAATAAAGACTTGAACATGCAGAAAGAGAGTCACCTCTACCAAAGAGGATATTGGCTGTCTTGCAAGAATATTGCTAGGCAGGAAGCCAGAGACAGAAAGCTGGGGGCCAAGTGAAATTCATTCAGTGACCAGGTCATCCACTGAACAGCTCTTTGGATATGCTGTGTCTTCATCACTTGCAAAGTCTTCTCCAAAATCTACTCTTGCATACATCTTGACAAACAAGATGTCAGTGTCCCTTCATCTCTAAGGTTTTAAGAGTCAAATAACTTCACTTAATCTGCATAAAATACTGAGTACTGATACAATTTTGAACTCACCTGCTGAAAATTTCATCTGTTTAAGTATTCAGAACACAACAGATCTTAAAGACATTTTACAAAGGCTCTACTAAACACCTAAAAAGCAACAAACACCAACCAGTTCAAAAATTAAATTTGAAACTGCTGGTAAGGAAAAACTCTCTGCCAAAATTCCCAGCTCTCCTTGCAAATTTTTATAGGATAGGGTCTCATTACTCCTACCTTCTCCCCCTTTCAAGCATCCAGTCTTCAGTATTGTTTTGAACTTGTAACATTAAGACATTTTTCCTTCATCTGAATAAAAAGGCAATTCATTTTATGCACAATCCACTACTTTACACCATCTGAAAAAGGACCGAACAACCATACCCTCTAACTTTCGCCCTGGTCTCTTTAAGGTCTTGTTCCCCCTCAGTTCAGTCTGTCATTTTAGAAGTGCATGTTGCTTGCACTGCTCAAAGCTGACATGTTTGCAGATGCCCACAGAACGCAAATAAGATCATTGAAGGTCAATACTTGCCACAGCTGAACAGTAGATGACGACCACAAGCTTCAGTAACAAATACTGCAGCAGTCTGCAGACAATTCTCCAAGTTCTCCTTCAACTGAGTGCTAAACAAATAAAGAACACAGAAGGCGGCAGCAGGATGGCTCCCCTTTACCCATCATCAAGAGATTACTCAGACCTTGATTTCGCACCATCTGGCAAAGCCTCCCTAAGGAAACTAATTTAATCTTGAATCTCTTGGTTTGTTAGTATACCTTTACTAACTACAGTTAGGAAGCATCTGTTTCCAGAAGTAGGAGGTGGAGGGGAGAAGTAAGATGATGGGTTTCTTGGCCTCATTCTATTTTGGAAATTTTCATTGTCCCCAAACTTGAAACCATTCAGTTACATCTAAGCCAGCATCTGGAACTCAGATTTTGAGTCATATACTCAAGAGTTTTGCATTCTTGTTTTAAAAAGCTACAGTGAGTACTGGGAAGATCGCACAGCCAAAAAAAAAAATCTTTGCTGTCAGAAAGCTTCCAGAAAAATTACATTTCTCCAGCAACAGCTTTGTTTCTGACAAGTCAGCTAAAAGCAGTATCCCAGCTTACTTAAGATATCGTCACAGTTGGGATCTGGTCAGGACTACAAGACCCTCTGCACTGCCAGATTTCTGCAGGCATCATTAGTCAGGGCTTTACTTCTGCACATCACTCAAGATTAAGCCCTAATGCTAATATTAGTATTACCATAAGCATCTTCAGTTATGACGCAACAGCAGATAATAAAAAGCGAGTCACCTCACCCATTCAGTGCTCAAGGAGTAAATGACAGCAGCTGAAACAAGAGCCATTAAACTTGCCCACTTGTGTTTATCCTCAGCTAAGCCACCAGCTCTCCACCGAGGGCGCAGTACCACCTTCTTTAACCACTAATTCCTCCAACAGGATAGGGTTTTCCTCTTTCTCTATCTTAGCCACTGGTAGTGTGGAAATAAACGAGTTGTACAAGTAGATCAACCACCACTTATCTCTGCTGCCTCGGGCACACTACCACAACTCTCAGCCTACATTAAGATTCAGTGTTAGGGTGGGAACAGAAAAAAATCAAGCTGGCTTCTCTTTGCAGCAGTGCCATGTTACACCAGTCTAAAGCTGGCACTAAACCAAGACTGTGCGTACCCATTTACTGCCGAAATGGCCAGCTGAAGCTCCATCTCTTGCCTAGAGCACACGTGCGTTTCTTTTTTTCATGCCAACACTTCTGTGATCCCATGACATGAAAGGTTCAGGGAGCTCAACTGACAGAAAGAAAAATAATCTTGAGGAATCAAAACCAGGCAGTTCCTGTGAGTTGAGCTCCACGAACTGACTCACTGTCAGGTCAAAGAGGCACTGCTGCAAGGGTGGAGAGAGCAGCAGAATTCCCTCCTTTCCAGCAGCTGGCCAGCAGATTCAGACAGTAACAGCACCACTGGGGTGGGCCTGGGTTTCCTTCATATCGGTTTTGGTAACCATACGACGTATGACATATTTAGTCACATACCCACCTGAAAACTACCCTAAGGTTAACCTTCTGCTACATCAGCGGGTTCATCTGATCTCACTAGTATATGAACACTGGAGGTAACACAAAGGAAAGGAGAAAGAACACAATCAAGTCAGTATTTTTCAGCTGCAGTCCAGTTATACAAGCGTAAGCTATGAAATCGCATTATAACATTCTGAAGAACAAACAAAAAGGAAAGCAAAAGATGCCATTGAAAAATATTGCTGGGCATACTAAAACTTCCTGAAAACTGGGAAAGAATTACACATAAATGAGATTAAAACACTCCAACTAGCCAACACTGGAAAAGGTTTGACTTAAGCTTTATGCTAATGTTAACTTAGGCATTCTTGGCAATTTTGACCACCGCACAAAGTCAAGTTTCATTTTATTTAAAGTTCAACTTGAATTATTACATGAATGGTCTTTTAATGTACAAGATATAAGAAGAGGTACTATTTCATACATTATTTTTCCAATAATCTGCCTGCCTACAATACAGTGACAAGCACTGGCACCAGTACCAACATTCATGCCATCTTACATTTTTCTCAGCGTCAGCTGCAATGACCTACAACACTTTTTCAGCCAAATGTCACACCAGAAATTCTGCCATCAATGACTTCTGCTGCCTTTCTGAAAGGTCTCTTTGTAATAACTTTACTGTATCATACACTGATTTTTACATATAACAAGATTGCTTTGATTGAAATTTGATTAACTGCTACTTTGTAGCTCAACACTAAAGAGCATACCTTAGGTATCTAGTTTGCATTTCTCTTTTTCCGGTCATTGTTCCTGTCCTGCTTTACCCCAGAGCACTGGAAAAACCTTTGTATGTGATATTCTGTCCTTTGAGAGCATGCTTCTGAGGCCACTGCCACCCCTTGGTCTTTTCTGTGGTCAAATGAAAGATAAGCCTAAAGTCAATTTATTTTTTCTTTCCTCGGGTCTTGTATCTTTTGTGCGTATGATGCAATCTTCTCATTTAAAAAGCTCTCTTAAAAATGCTGACACCAAAACTAGGTGCTGTATCTTAGTATTGATCCCCCTAAGGCTACAATGGGTCAAAGGAGCGAGAAAGCTCCCTAATGTTTTAATCAATCCTCTCCCTTCTTATAAGTCCTAACATAGCCACTGTTCAGGTTAAAAAAACCAAACAAACAAAAAGCACAAAACCATTATGAGTAAAACAGGAGAAAAAAGCAATTAAAGAACCCTACATCTTGAGATGCAATTTTCAATGTTGACAAAAAGTCTGAATCTTCCACACTACTAAGAAATAATTCAATTCTATTTTAGTTGCTTAAGTGCTTCTGAATGTAACACCCATAGTGTTACTGTTCTGTAATACTGCTTCCAAAATTACTTACAACTGCATTCTGAACCATCACTGTATTAAATGATAGAAACCTGGCATGAAAAGGGCCACACAAAGAGCCACACATTTGAAAATAAGGTAGAGAGCTACAGGACTTCCCATAGGTGACTTTAGAAGGGGTCCCAGCACACTGCTCTGCATCGGCACCCAGACACCAAAGCCGGTGTGCAACTTTTGGGCTCCCGTAAGGCACATTTAGAAGCATGGGACAGCGCTGATGCACACAAAGCAGAAGTTAAGATTAGGTGGCTTCTGTGGGAAGGAAGTCCAGGATGCACATCAGAACAAGGTTTAGTCAGGTGTTATTTTACAAACCTCTAGCTCCAATTCTGTCAAAAGGAAAGTTGATACATACTGTCTTCTGAAGTGTTTATGAGCCTGCTGGTTACTTTTTGATTTTTAACAAAGAATGTCATAACCTACAGCAGCTTCACAGCCATAACAGTGCAACGCAGCAAACACCCGGCTTTGCAGAGCTGCTGCTGCATTAAACTAAAGCAGAAGGTGAAATTACAAGTTATGTAAGTAAATATTGATCTGATTCTACCCTATTTAAAACAAAAAACAAAAACAAAACACCAAACCAACCACAACCACAAATAGAAAAGAGCTACCTGATGACATTATAGAGCCATCATGATGCTACCATTAAACCAGGGCTGGGAAAAAACCCAACTTGAGACACCCCGACACACAAAATCCACACTGGCAAGGTGAGCAGGAAGTCACTGGTTTCTGTGAACTGAGTTTCCGGCCCTCGCAGTTGAGAAATGTCTTTACCTCACCTGTGCCACCATCCCCACCTCTGCAAGACTCCCACCATTCCACAAACATCACTTCAAGATGTTCAGACCCTCCCAGGGAATAGTTTGTGTCCGCCTACAGTTTAACACTATGCCAAATTTGAATTACTAATGTAAGCGAGACTTAACTAAACTACTTAAATGGTGACTAAATGCCATTCTAATTACAGAGGACACATTTGCAAATAACCAGCTTATTCCAGGAGCTAGAGCACCAACTTACAGAAAACAGAACGTTGCTCATACATACCCATCTCTGGTCTAGACAGGTTAAGTGAATAGTCTGGCAATAAATTAAAAGCTAAGAATGTCTGTCACGCTGCAGTTCTGAGGAGAAACATCTCTCCTACACCTTCTCCAAGGCAAGTTTTCCTTCAACTTTTTCCTTTTTTTTCCTTCCTTTAAACTTTGTGTTTAAAGTGAGGTTTTGACTCCGTAGCCATTGCATTTTGTAACTATTTGTTGTCTTATTGGGTATTTAAGGATAGTATTAAAACCACCACCACAGCAGCATTGGGTTAAGCTACTAGAACTGAAGAAATTAAAGTACAAGAAGTACGAGTCTGACCCATGGAAGAGAGTAATGAAAGTATCACTGGACTGCCAGATAGTTAAAGAAAAAAAAAAAAGAGAAGCGAGTTCTACTGTGCACATTAGGACACTTATGTATAAAGAAAGCTAAGATACAATAGGTTTTGCTTGCAAAGACAAATCTGATCCTTTATTTCTGTGCAAGATAAACAACCAAGTTGTTATCCCTATACACACAAACACACGCCTGTTTGTCACACTGAGTATACATCTGAAGCACCATTTTGACTGCAACCAGTCACTTGTCCTTGTGGGTAAACTGAAGGAAATGCTCTGAGTTATTATCAGCACAAACTGATATGCACAGCTCTGGGTGCATTTGCTTCAATTTCAGAATGACTAAGTAGCAACCCTCCCTTCCATAGTAGCAGACACAGAACAGGTGATGCGCTTGCACTTCAATTCAGGTTTCAACACAGACAAGGCCATAATTGACCTTTAAAGCTACGGCTTTTTGAAACCTGCTCTCTTAAGTAAACTTTCTGTTTATTGGTTTTCGTTCTTCACATGTCAAATTAGAAAAAAAAAATGCAATCATCTGAAGCTAGGGTGAAATAACATTCTTACATTCACAAGTCACCAGCCAAAGATGCTAATAATCTCACAGAGCAAACAAGATGCAAACATTAAAAACTATGCAGGTATCAAGTGAAAGATGTTAAACACTACAGGAAAAAAAATACATCTAACCCAATTTCCCAATGTTTCAGCTGGCAAAACATTTAAAATGTATGTAGACAAAATTATGAAGGAGAAATACTTTACAAGAATATTAGTTTGAGATCTCAGTGAAAGTTCTAGTTTGAAACTATGGTATCAACACTGAAAAAGCTACAAGAAAATCTTGCACAAGAAGGTACAGTCTACCTTTTAGCTGAGATACACAGCAGTGGCCCATCTAACTTTCTAGGAAGCTAAGCCTGCATATTCACACAAGCTGAAATTTTGTTGGTACTCATATTAATACACATCATAAGTGTTTCTACATATGGAAGCATTTCTTTCTCTGAGCATAACCTAAAGCCACTGTCAATCACAGGGAGACTCCTACAACCAAGAAAAAACATTGAGTGAATGGGTACTTCTGACAGTCTCCTGTTCACAGATTTTTCATCTGCAGGAGGCGGCACACAAACTGCATACAGAAGATTCCTGAACGTTGTCTTTCACAGAATTACATTTGTACATAGCGGTTTCATCTGATGTAAGTTTAGCTGCTTTTCCTTAAGTTCCTAACTAAAAATCTCTGTATGCCATCATGCATTTTCCCAGTCACCCTCCTAAAACACTCAGAGACCAATTTATTTCGCAGGAATGACTGGCTAAACGAGGGGATCACAAACTGCTCATAAAACATTTCATGCAGATTTCAAATTTGTCATCTTTAATTTTTTATTATTTTTTTTTTAGTTTTATTTTAAAAACGACCACCCGATGCCCTGGCCCC
>NW_010178420.1:0-784 GCF_000695765.1 Mesitornis unicolor | reverse complement strand
ACTCCTAATATTCTGTGATTCTGTGATCCTCTGACAACAGTCCTGTATTTTTCCCAAGTGGCCGTCCCCTCCTTCCATGATCTATAGACTCTCTTCTTCCACTTCTGTTTGCCTCCGCCTCGCCTCACACTCCTCCAGGCATCCAAGTAACACCAGATATTGACCTAGTGACGGTTGCCACCTTGCCCAGTGCTGAGTTTCATGCTTCCAGGCATGCAGCTACATGGTGTACATGACTTGGATTTTTGTGATTAACTTTTGCTCTCTCTCTCCACAATCCAGCTAGTGTTTGATCCAGCAGAGTGTATGCCTGTCCAAGCCTTGAGCAAGCAGTTTGTCCGTGAGAATGATGTGGAAAACTGTGTCAAAGGCTTTACTAAAGTCCAGGTAAATAACATCCACAGCCTTTCCTTCATACACCAAGCAGGTCACCTTGTCATAGAAGGAGATCAGGTTTGTTAAGTAGGACCTGCCCTTCATGAACCCTTGTTGACTGGGCCTGATCATCTGGTTGTCCCGTAAAAATGCATCTCAATATGATTTGTTCCATGACCTTCCCCGGCACCGAGGTCAGACTGACAGGTCTGTAGTTCCCCGGATCCTCCTTCCGGCCCTTCTTGTGGATGGGCGTCACATTTGCTAATCTCCATTCCACTGGGACCTCCCCAGTTAGCCAGGACTGCTGACAAATGATGAAGAGTGGCTTGGTGAGCACTTCCGCCAGCTCCTTCAGCATTCTTGGGTGTAACCCATTGGCCCTATAGACTTGTGTATGTCTAGGTGG
>NW_010178419.1:4365-7144 GCF_000695765.1 Mesitornis unicolor | reverse complement strand
GCCTGCCCCGGGGGGAGCTCCGGAGCCGAAACGCGGAGAAAACCCCAAAACCGCGCACCCGCACTGCATCTACCCCGTGGTCTGCAGCCCAGAGGGTGCAGAGGAGACGCAGTGCGGCCGAACAGCGGCGTGTGAGCAGCAGAAGGGGACGTTTTAATGAAGGGGAAACAGAGAAACTGCGGCTCCGGTGAAAAATGCCAAACGCAGCTCTGACATCCAGGCACAGGAGTGAGGGAATGGATTTCCGCAGCATGTGATACATCCTCGTCCCTGCACTGGGATACAGAGAGCTAAACAAACCCTCCATGCCCGCCAGCAGTGGCAGCTTACACCTGCACGACCAAATCACGCCTCCCTGCAGACCCTTCCCCAGTACCTGTGCCCCTGCCCCTTCCTCCAAATGCAACCTCACTCCCGATTTAAGCACATTAGCTGTATGTGAAAACACCTCGGTGCAGTTACTTAAGGATCAAAGAAGCCAACGAATGACAATGTGTTAAGATGTAATATCACAATTGTTTGCAACTTGCTGTGCACACAGGAGAGACCCTTGGGGTGAGCAGGCAGGCTCGTGGAGGGGTCTAGGACCCCCTTTCGTAGCTGTGGGACACAGAAGAGACCAAGCTAAAGACCACATAAGCAGAATTACTTCGTCCAGTCCCTAAAGGTTTTGCCATCTTTCTCCAACTCTTCCCTCTAACCAACCACTGCCTTCAGATCAGTTGTCAGAAGCCTTCAAGCTTCCCCGTCCTACAACAGCCACAGCTCCACGTCCAAGCTGGGAAAGGGGAAAGAGATGGGGAAAGGGAAAAAGGAGATTCTCCAGAAGCCAATGAAATGCAACTGTGAACATAGTTCCCATGGTAACAGCAGGATCCTGGGGAAGAAAAGGGAATGTAAATCGGATTATCAAGGGGATGAACGGGGAGGACGGACGAGTTGCCTCCGCCAGCCCAGCCAGGCCCCCAGCACCACCTGCGCTGTGTGCCCCTGTTCCGAGCCCCCTCTGCTCCTCGACGCTTGCCCAGAGCTCCCGGTGCAGCACCTCGCCCACGCCAGCGTCACCCAGCGAGGCCAGGTCACTGGGGGCTCCCATCACCACTGCACCAGCCCAGCAGCTTTCCCCTGAGCAGAGCAGTCTCCCCGTAATTGATGCAATATATTACTCTGTCTGACATCTTAACTGTAAATGAGGGGGAGGTTCAAAAATGCCCTGGACATAAAAATCAAAGAGAAGAAACTCACGAGACCCAAGATTTATGCTCCTCCACCCCACAGGGGAAAGAGAGTGCTCCTCCGTGACATTCCAGCAAGGACTCGCACTTTGCAGAGCGAACACAGGGAAATCAAAGCAGCTTGCGATAAAGCCAGGAGCAGCACAGCATCTCACACGAGATGCATTTAAACCAGCACAGCCTCAGCAGAGCCCGCTCCAGTGGCGCTCCCAGGCTGGGAGTGACCTCCCCAGCCCCAGACAGGGCTGCAGCACCCCTGGCTCCCCCCACGTCGCTTCGGCTGCTCGCTCTCCCTGCGCGCAGAGGGTTACGTCTCAGAAGCACCTCCTGGGCTTTTGCTACTCCTTTTCTCCTCTGTTTTATTTCCTCAAAGACAGAGATCAGCTGCCTGGATCTGGCTCTCTGCAGCACAGGCTGCCTTCGTGCATGCAAGGGGGCACGGGAGGGGCGCGCAGAGCTGCTGTGCTGGAGCCCTTTTGGGGATGGGCATGAATATTTCATGATGGGGAGAGCATGCTCCAGCAGCACCGCAGGCGTGGGTCTGCACTCTGCTGTCGGGGACACAAAAGGACAGACCCAGGTCAGCAGCTCTGACTTGCGGGGAGCCCACCCCCAAGCGGAGAAGCCCCCCTAGGGAAGAGGGACTGCCCCTACACACATTTGGGTGCCCACAACTCCCGCACAGACCTCCCCAGGCAGCCACAGCCCAGCAACACTGCACAGTGTTGGGGAGAGGGACAGCCCCATCGGTCCCCAGGACACCCCGACTACCATAATGTCCCATCAGAACACCGCACCAGCCCCAAAACAGGCAACATAACCAGGGGGTCATTCCTAACTGGAGCCCAGGCTTCAAGAAAGGTGCAAAATTCACCAGGAACCAGAAAAGACATCTCTGGGGGGGTGGGCTGCATTTGGCACAAACTGTACAGGTGCCCTTTGATTTGGACACTCAATGCAACTGCCTCTGTTCAATAGGAAAGTGAGGTCTGAGATCCCCATTTTGACTCTGTGCAATATGCAGAGCGGGTCCTGTCCAGGAGTCACCCAACATACGGCACCAAAGGAGCACAGGTGTCTCCAGAGCGTATGGGGGGCAGAAAGAGCATGGGCTGAGCAGCACCACTGCCCAGCGCGGGGCTGAGCTCACCTCCAAAACCCTCCAGCACGGTCTAACAGCAAAATCATCTGGGGTACGGCACCAAAGCGTATTCCTATCAGCAATCCTACGGGAGGGGACAACCAGCCATCCTGGTTCAAGCCCCCCAGAATCCAGCCATGCAGGAGGAAGGAGCAAGATTTTGGCAAGGGGAGCGTGTGGGGGACCACCCAGCGCGGGGCTGAGCTCACCTCCAAAACCCTCCAGCACGGTCTAACAGCAAAATCATCTGGGGTACGGCACCAAAGCGTATTCCTATCAGCAATCCTACGGGAGGGGACAACCAGCCATCCTGGTTCAAGCCCCCCAGAATCCAGCCATGCAGGAGGAAGGAGCAAGATTTTGGCAAGGGGAGCGTGTGGGGGACCACAGTTCTGGAAGTTGA
>NW_010178419.1:974-4130 GCF_000695765.1 Mesitornis unicolor | reverse complement strand
CTCAGTGTTGACAGTGCATCTGTTGAGATTGGCTCTAGAAACCAAATGTTCTTGGAGATAAGGGGAGAACCATGCTGTGCCTGCCCTTCACCCTCCTGGTGCCACCGAAGGCCACACGGAACACCCACGCACACGACGTGGCCGTGTTTAAAGCTCTCCCCTGCTCGAAACACGCCACAGGCGATGGTGGGGCTTGGCCAAGAGGCGGCACGACGATGTTGGGCCATTTCTGCTGACTATGTAAGGCTTCAAGAAAGGCTTCACAGATCTGGGAGAAGGGCTCTGCCCGGTATTTCAGTCTCATCTCTGCTTCCTGTGGTCCTTCTACAGCTGCATCCCTGCCCTCCCTCCCACAGCGCCTCCCTGGGGCTCAGAGCAGTCACAGAGACCCCGTGCCCAGCAGACGGCTCTGCCACCACCGTGGCCTGCAGACCTGGACAGGGACACCCCTGCACGCAGGGGAAGCCGATCTTCCTCCAAGGTCACGAAACCCTCCGAGGAGGAAAAAAATAACAGAAATAGAAAGGCCAATGCAGCCTCCTCACTTGACTCCCTTTAATTAGTAACCATCTGGTTCTGAGAAGAGCTGTCATCCAATGTGGAGCATTTGGCAAGATTCCTCAAGCTGCTGCTCTTCTAACTTCAGATCTTCTTGGAAACGGCTCTAAGCCCAAAATGCCAAAAGGAAATGAAAAGAAAAGCAAACGAGAGAGCGCACGAGGGAGGCAGAAGAGCGAGGATGCAGTGCGATGGGGCAGATGGGGCAAGATGGTCCCTGGTTCACTTCCAGGGCAGAAACTCTTTTTGGTTTCCCAAGCTTGGGACAAACCAAAGCTTTTCCTTTACTCTGCGTTCCACTCCAGGCCGCAGGGACCTCCACACAACGCTTCCCTCTCCCATGCTTCTCCTCCCAAGCCTTCCTTGTCTATCAGCATTATGCAAAGTGCCCACCTGCCGATGCCACTGCCACTTCAGGCAGAAATCCATCTATTTCTTCCCTCCGGCTCTTAATTAACATGTGGACTTTAATTACATTTCCCATTTTCACAACAAAATGTGTCTCTCTCCTCCACCTGCCTCTCCCCGAGATCCCTTGGACTAGATGATCTTTAAGGTCCCTTCCAACCTTAACCATTCTATGATTCTATGATCACTACAATAATAAAGAATACTAAATAATAATATTAGAAATAATAATAAATAATAATAAATTAATAATAATAATCATCATCACCACTCATCATCATCCACATGCTCCAGGAGTGAGGTGGGGGCACCCACCCCATCCTCCCTTGTCCCCCCATCCCACCTGGCCCCGTTCCCTCGTTGCTCAAAGCCACACATCCCGGTCCCATGCCCATGGAGAAGGGTTTGGAATTCTCCCATTTTCAAAGGAAAGGACAGGCCACCCCCTCTGTCCGCAGCGTTTGTTCAAGGTGCAGCAAAGACTGCGAGGAAGCTCTGTGGGAACACCACGCTGCTTCACAGACCCACACACTGAAATTTGGGATAACCTCCCAACAGGTCTCCCCATTCTCATGGATCCAGCCACCAGAAAAGCCATCACCTTACTAAATCACCAAACACCCATTTCCCGGGAGAAGGCAGACACTGAGAAACTCCTCCCTATCCATCCAGACAGGAGCCAGACGCTGGTACCACGCACTCAAGTGTGGACCTGGGCACAGGCAGGTTTGGGTGAAGCTCGGGTGCTTGTCTGAGGGTAACTCAAATCACAACCGTTCTCCTTACGAGCCCAGGAACCTCTGTCACGGCAGGGAGACTGCGTCCTGCAGATGAACCTTGGATCTGAAACCCAAAACCAGAACCAGCTCCCAGACCATTTCATCTGAACGTGCAAAATGCACCAGGCAGCTGGTGGCTTTGTCCAGTTACAGAAGCAGAGGATGTGAGATTTTCCTGTTGTTACGGTGCACCTCAGACTTTCAGTGCTCCTCAAAGACAGCCTCGAGCCCTCCCGGCAGCAAACAGCAAGGTAACGCTGAACACCAAGCGACGCAACGTCTGCTTTAGCTTGCAGACAGACCAAAGACAGCAACCTGCCCACCTCTGCCACTGCCTGTTTCTACAGAATTAGCAACGCTTCACAGAGCAGACGTGACACCAGGCCCTTGGGACAGGGACGACAGCCTATCGCACCATGCATAGCTTGGGCAGAAAAATGCTCCATGCATGGGCAGGATGAACACCTCGAGAACAAACAGCATCTCTGCTGCTCACACAGCCCCTGTCCCTCCTCATGGACCAACGATGCCAGAAAACCAAGTAACTGCCCGCCCCAGAGAGTGTCGCCAAGTGCGGCAGGAGGAGACGGTGTCCCTTTAAATGCGAGTGAAGAGCTGTCAATGGATCTGCCATGGTAGTGAGTTAATCCCCCCCAGCCCCTCTCAGCCACTGTGATGGGATAATTAGATGCGAGGGCTCAGCGCAGATGATGCTCCAGTTGCTTAGCAACTAATGGTTTCCATGGAAACGGCAAAGCACAGCCTTCGGAGCAGCAAGTGAGCAGTGCAGCAGGGCAGGGAGAGATGCCTTAAACTCCTGCACTGATCCTCTCCTCCTGAACCACTCAAGGCCTTGAGGTACTGGGGGAGCAAGAGGGGGTGCCTTAAAGACACAACATCCCCGTTTCCAGCGGCAGTAGAAACAAAAGGTTTTTTTCAGACTAAACTTTCAGTGACTCCGTCCTGATCTCGGCGACTCCTCACAGAATAAGCGAGGCTGAATCGCACCGAGTGGTTTTACGCCAAGGCTCATGCCCCGATACGTGGATCACACCGCTGTGAGCGGCTGAATGTGACCCAGCATCGGTTCTCACAGCCGGGGCTGCAAGGTGAACACACACACACACACAGTAACGCATTCAAACCTCCAGTGCTGCCCCATACGAAGCCATGCACCAGCAGCCAGCCCGGCCCTGAACCAGTCAGCAAGGGGAGGCTTCCTCTCCATTCTGCGGCTCCACCATGCACAAAAGTGACATCAGCTATCAAACATTAAAAGCCTCACCAGAGCAACAGAGATCAGATTTATTAACCTTGGCCCAAGCCTGTCATCTGGTACTTCCCTCTACACGACCATTTCCTACTGCTTTACTACGGCTGCTCCCTGCACCGAGCCAGCGTCCCGCTGCTC
>NW_010178419.1:0-950 GCF_000695765.1 Mesitornis unicolor | reverse complement strand
ACGACCTGCATGGCTCCTCACCGCACGCTGCGCTGCTGCCAGCCATGATCCCATCACCTCCTGCACCAAGCAGAGACGAGCTCGGTGCACACTTTGACATGGGAGCTCTCAGACACGGCATTAGGAGGGGGGGTTGATTCAGTTCTCAGTGGCCTTCACCCCCTCTGACACCATGCAGGGGTGGCCGGTGTCACTGCCTGCCTGCAAATGACACGTTTAACGCATTGCAAACATCTCGAGCCCTGGTGGCACAGGACGAGGTCTGGAAACTCATCATGGAGAGCCAGGCTGGGCTCTGAGGTTCCCACATGCAGCAGTTGAAGCCCCCGACTCCAAGAGCCTCCATCTCCCCCCTGGAGCCCCGTCCCAACCCGCTCTGTGCTTCAGGAAGGTACCGGAGCGGAGTCGCCAAAAAAGTTGCAGAGCGTTTCAGGCTCTGTCCCCTCTGGCTTTCAAAGGGGGAAATCAAAGGGAAGTGCCGCGCTTTGTTCCGTGGGGGAGTGGCACGAAAGGTGAGCGGCGGCGGCGAGCCCGGCAGAACCGGTCGCTTCAATCGGCCGCCAGCTCCGCTTTGAAGTGGTTTTAAAAATCAGGGAGGAGGGGCAGCGACCTGAGTTCAGCTCTTTCACTGCAACTTCACAGAACCGGAGGATGTGGGGGGTAAGAGGCCGCCTTTCCCCCACCAATACCATAGTCTATCTGTTCAGAGAAAATAGAATACAGCTAATAAAAAGGGCTGCTATGCTCATCAGGTAAATCTGTTGTGTCCATATGTCCTAAGGAGGCTGTGAACGGCTATGGCAGCAGCATTGACCCGTGGTACAGACAGACACAGCAGGCACCTGTGGGATGAACTGGGTGCCTTGGGACAGCCCCGGTCCAGTGACGGAGCAACCACTTCCCTCCCACCCGGCACAGCCTCCTCTGCCACCCCTCTCCACTGCCTCTCT